>NW_008360332.1:582318-587973 GCF_000622305.1 Nannospalax galili | reverse complement strand
TAGACATATATTTCTTGATCTGCTATGTATAATTTGTCAGTAGGTTGTAGGAGTAATATGGTTCCCTCTGGTTTTCAAAACTAGCTAGGCATTATTTATTTCTTACATCATCTCATCCCTCTATCATGGTTTTCCCACTTAAAGTGCCCCCATTTTCCCCCTTCTCCCTTAATAATACCCTTCTCCTATGCTCCTACCTCTCTTGAGCTCCTTCTTTACCCTTATCTTCTAGGTTCCTTGTATACCCTTCCCTCCTCCCTCCATTAAACTAACTCAATTTTTATCCTTGTCTCCCTTATTAAGGCCTGTTTCCTACTGTTCTTCTCTTTCGGGTCCTTTCTTTTCCTTTACCTCCCTGTTTCCTTTCCATTATCCTGTTCCTGTAGTTATGTCTAGATACATACTCACTTCCTCTCTCTTCTGGGTAAGTCCATTGTGCCCTCAGCACCTTGACTCCCCCAGCCTCATTCACCCTCCCATCTCCCCCCTGCCTCTCCTCCTAGCCTGGGTCCTGTCACATTCCTTGTCTTGGCACCCCAGACATGGGGTAACCACCACAGCTTCCTGATCCGTTGCATCCAGACCAACTCAGTTCCTTCTCAGGTCCCCAGGAGCACTGCTTCTGGGCCTGGCCCCGCCCTCACCTCCCTCTCCTTCCCTGGGCCTGCTGGACCCATTGCAGGCCTCTCTCTCAGGGATACCACCCTCCCGCCTTGACTCCCCCAGCCTGACTCACCCTCCCATCTCCCAGGCAGGTCTCTCCTCCTAGCCTGGGTCCTGTCCCATTCCTTGTCTTGAAGAGCTGTTTACCAGCTGAGAGATCTCACTCCTTAAGAAATGCCAGAAAGGGTATATAGTTCAGTATCTATCCTTTGACAGGCAGGCATTCTGGGAAATGAGAAGCCATTCTTCCATATTGGGGGAAGAGCTTAATTAATATTTTATTAGCAATTTTAGTCAAAGAGAATAAGGACCATTTTAAACAGATCATAGCATATCAAATATCTCATCTTAATTGTACTTCTTTTTGTGAATAAATGCTGCAGATTAGCTTTTTAATTAAGATTTATTTTAATTGAGCTAGTACCAGATAAAAGCTTACCTTCAAAAGCATTAAGATACTTAAGCAATGACAGCATACTATTCCTAGAGAGTTCTGTGTCTGCAGTTAATATGAGAGGTACTTTAAGCTCTAGGAAGAGAACAGATGTGCCTTTCAAGGTTGAGACTATCCTAAACTCTCCAAGCAAGGCTACAAATGCATATGTGTCTCATTAAGTGTGAATATGCTACTGTTAATCCTGCAGCAGCTACCTTCAAATTGAAGTAGGCTTCAGATTTCGACACGCAAGGGCTTAATTAGAGTAACTCATATTTAATTTTAATTTTAAGAAAATATGGCGAAGGATCATGTTCGTATCTAATTGGTTCCTTCAAATGTCCTAGCTAACGTCTGTTATTTGATTCATTTACTTCACAAATCCTTTGCTTTCTATAGATTCATGGATTGTGACTGTGGTGGTTTCGTTTTCCTTGTGTTTCTTAATTACCTTGTTTGTTTTATGCTACTAACATGATGCTGGATTATTCCTATTAGTGTTCATAGGTTGAAGCACACATGTGTCACAAATCCTGACAGTCAATAATTAAAACATTTAAATAAACTTGTGTCTGTGCTACAGTTCTTTGGTTGAACAAATTTGTAGAGCAAGATTTTATTCTGATCTATAATTAGAGCTGCCAGTGACTGGCATGATGTGTACTGAGTCAGATTAATTTACACATTAAGCAGCCATCTGTGGAAATGTTCATAGAAGTTCATCTGCCCCTCCGTGTATCACATGGGAATTTTGCAACTTCTGGGCCATGCGGGAGGGAGCTCTTACCACCATAGTTTGCAGGCTCACACTTATGAACAAAGTGTTCCAGGCATTTGCATTTTCCCTTCCTTACTCCAAGGTTGCCTAAAGACCCAAGAAAAGCTGTACAAAACGTTGGACCACTAATAACAGAATAATTGAGAATCTGAGTGCATCTGTTTTCTTATCTTTAAATAAATGCCTTTGGCTTTATTGAATATCTAATGGGTCTCGTTGAGCAAAAGAGTTACTATCATTTCTTTGCAAAGAATAAATGTCAACAACATTTGGGGTAGATATACCTTCAGACAACAATACACATCTATCAGGATATTTTCTTCAAGAGAATAAAAAATGAACATTTCACACCTATATCAGGCTGATGTGCAAAAGTCAAAATGATTTTTTTCATCTGCAACTGAGGTAGAACAGAGACAGGAAGTGTGCTTTACTCTAGAGAGTTAATTTACATAATGCTATTTACATTAAAGCAGCATGCATATAAAATATAAATGCTTAAATTTTGGCAATTAGTTCTGTTGTTGAAATATTAAACAATTATGAACAACTAGCTCACCTCAGTCAGAACAATTCAAAAAGTTTCTAAGTGAAGTGATTTTCCCTTTGCTTACTGGAGCATGCATGTAATTTCCATATAATGAGGCAGAGGATTGCCAGAAATTCGAAGCTAGTTTGGACTACATAGTAACAGGCAGTGAAGGCTACATACACCTGTACAAAAAAAAAAATGTAGCTGAGCATGATGGTACATGCCTTTAAGCCCAGCACTTGGGAGCCAGAATCAGGTGAATCTCTGTGAATTCAAGGTCAGCCTGGTCTACATAGAAAATTCCAGGCCAGCTAGGACTACAAGGGCACCCTGTCTCAAAAATACCAGAAAAATAAAATGATAAATACTCATAATTTCAAAATGTCAGTCTCTGTAGAAAATATTTGTTGCCTATGAAACTGCTACTAGAGAGACTGTAATGCATCTAGAAATAAAAGAAGAAATGAGAGAACATCAGAGAGGAGGGGAGGGAGGAGCGGGGACAGGAAGGAAAGGAGGGAGGGGAGCCAGAAAAGAAATTAAGTTCAATTAAAAGAGAAAGAGATGGAAAGAAGATAGCGGAAATCCCATTAGTAGCATAATAAGGAAGTGCTGGTACAAACCGTTTGCGAGACATACAAACAGGGGGCGGAGACCCAGAAGTGCTAAGGAAGGATTTCCCATTTACACCTACTTTAATAATACCATTTATGTCAGGTTGTTACAGTGTGTGCTGGACAAAGAAGTGAAGCATCTAATGCAGAATTAAGGCCAATAGAAGAAACTTCAAATACAGTTACTTGTGTGAAAGCAAGAACCCTCACAGTATGTCTGCACTACCTACATCATTTTACCAGAATAAGGCCTGAATAGTAAGTATTTTTATCTGCGTATCAATGCAGAATGCCCCAATGACACAATTGCTATTGAGAGTCTATAGTTAGCTGTAAAAGATGAGCCAGGTTTCTCATGGTTCATTGTCCTTGTTCACTCTTAGTGCTGGTTGCTTTTGTCAACTTGACATAGGTAGAGACACCTGGGAGGAGGGAACCTCAGTTGAGTAACTTTCTCCATCAGATTGGCTTTGGCCATGTCTGTGAGGCACTTCCTTAATTCCTAACTGATTTAAGAGGGCCATCCCCGGGTAGGAGTGCCTGGGCTGTATAAGAAAATTAACTGGGCAAGCCAGGAAAAACAAGCCAGTAGGCAGCATTTCTCCCTGGTCTGTGCTTCAGGTCCTGCCTCCAAGTTCCTGCCCTAGTTCCTGCCTAATTTCCCTCAATGATGGACTGTGCCTTGGAAGTGCAAAATGCATCAAACTCTTTCCTCTCCAAGTTTGTTTTGGTCAGTTCAGTGTTGTATCACAGGGACAGAAAGTAACTAAAACACTGTGGATCAGACTGCTCATCACCATGCCTGTCTCTGTGTGAGGTTTTGTGCTTGGGAGTATGAAGGTGAGTTTTAAATAGCCATAACAATTATACAGATAGCAATCCAGAAAAAAAAATGGTCCAATCTCATTTAAGACCCAGAAGAAGATCACAAGTTTATTTCTGCATGCTTCAAACTCTTGAAAGTCTCACCCAAGACATGCAAGTCCTTTGGTCAAGCTTATAAATTGTTAACATTTATATATATAAAACACAGTCAGCATAAGTAATAAGACCTCTGAATCCTCAGCTTTCAGAGGTTCAAATGTGTTGCAAATATGTCTTATTGCTCTTTCAAATTAAGCAGCATAAAAAAATTGAATTCTAGTTATGACTTAATTACCTAGGAAGTATGGCAAAAGTTCAAGGTAGTTAGTTCTCAAAATTATATGTCTAAAACCACAGAATGTAAAATGTTGATGCATCAAATAAAATCATGGATAAAGCATAGATTTCTTTTTAAAAATCCATTTTTAATTATGGTAGTGGTGGTATGTACACTTGAGTGCAGGTGCATGCAGAGGTCAGGGGAGGACACTGGAGCCCCTAGAACTGGGGTTTCAGGGAGTCGAGTTGCTGTGCGAAAGCTGTGTCAGTAGCACGTGCTCTTAGTCACTGAGCCATCTCTCCAACCCAGAAACTTGAATTTAAAAAATCGCATTACATTTATGTAGTGTGTGTGTGTGTGTGTGTGTGTGTGTGTGTGTGTGTGTGTTTCCTAGCACACATGCAGATGCACAAGCCATTGCAGAAACCAGGAGGTCACAAGTCAGTTTGTGGGAGCCAATTCTCTCCTTCTACCATATGGGTCTTGGGGATCAAACTCAGGTCATCAGGCTTGGTGACAAGTATGTTACCTGCTAAGCCATCTCACACTGATTTCTAAAATTGCATTTCTCCTCAAAAGTATCCCTTCTTTACTGTGAAAATTAATACACAGTAAAGCGCCAAAATTTAGGGGATGAGAGGGATGTTAGTATTTTATGAAGTTGTCATTTCCTTATTTATTTTTTTATGTACATGAGTGTTATGCCTGAATGTGTATAAACGTGTAAATGCACCCATGTCCTGTAGTGCCTGCAGAGGACAGACAAGAGCTTTGGATCCCCAGGAACTGGAGTTACAGGTGGTGGTTAGACAACATGTAGATACTGAGATTCAAACCTGGTCTTCTGCAAGAACAGCCAGTGCTCTTAACCACTGCATCATCTCTCCAGCCCCCAAAGCTGTCATTTTTAATTGATAGATCTTGGATATATTTATGGAGTACCATACAATGTCTTGATGTATCCTTATGATGTAGAATGTTCAGATGAATCTAATTATCAAATCAATAATCATACATATTTGTTCTACTTACCAACATTTTAAATCTACTTTTAGCAATTTTTAAGTATAAAATGTACTATTTTGTACATTTATTCAATAACCATTCTGTTCAATTTTTATTTGAATAAAACTAAGTCCCCATTTTAAAGCTGGGGACTTTCATAATCCTCTTTCATGAGTTTCTAATCAAAGACACACATCTATGGTTAGTATGTTCTTTTGAATGCAAATAAATACTGTGTGTGCCATAGAGAAGACAGAGCCCAGCAGGGCACTTGGCTGCCTCCCAACTAGAAAATGAAAATAGTTCATCAGTTTCATGGAAAATAAGAAAACGCCTCCCAGGAACAGGGGTTCCTGACAGTTTCTTCCTTGCAAGATTCCTAATACTGATGTGGGCTGTTAGTAGTTTACAGGATTCTCAGAAAAGGTACTGTTCTTGTTATTTTGAAATATTACATCATTTCTTTTTAAAAATATTTTATTT
>NW_008360332.1:580171-581928 GCF_000622305.1 Nannospalax galili | reverse complement strand
ATCAGGTAGATTTCAATGGTAATGTTTTTCACATCTACTAATTATTAATGGGCAAATTTTTTATGCTTTGAAGAAAGATTTTTTTTATTTTTTTAATTAATTAATTTTTATCCATGGAATGTTATACCTGCTTGTGTGTAAGTGCACCGTGTCGTGCAACACCTGAGGAGGACTGAAGAGGTCATCGGATTCCCTGGAACTGGAGTTACAGATGTTTGTTAGCCACCATGTGGGTGCTGGAATTTGAACCCGAGTCTTCTGCAAGAACAGCCAGTGCTATTAACTGCTGAGCCATCTCTCCAGGCCCAGGAATTCTTTTAGGTACATACCTAGGAGTAGAATTGCTGGGTCACATGGTAAATCTATCTTAATTTGCTGAGGAAATGATAAAAATTTCCATAGGAGTCAAAGCATTCTACTTTCTGACCAGTAGGTCCATCTCTTAGCTATTGTGAAAAGAACAGCAACAAATATGGATGTACAAGTGTCTCTGCAACAGGGTCAGTTCTTTGGGTATATGCCAAGGAGTGGTATAACTGGGTCAAATGGTAGGTTCATTTGTAGTTTTTTTTTTTAAGAGTTCTCCACACTGCTTTCCATAGGGGTTGAACAAGTTTGCAGCCCCACCAGCAGTGGATGAGTGTTCCCTTTCCCCACATCCTCTCCAACATTTGGTACCATTTGTTCTCTTGATCTTAGCCAGTCTGACTGGGGTGAGGTGAAATCTTAAAATGGTTTTAATTTGCATTTCCCTAATTATTAGTGATGTTGAACATCTTTTAAGATGTTTCATAGTCATCTTTACTTCTTCTTTTGAGAACTCTCTGTTCAGCTCCTTAGCCCATCTTTTAATTGGGTTGCTTCTTGTCTTGGTTCTCTGTTTTTCGAGTTCGTTATAAATTCTGGTTTTCTGTTGGATGTGTCGGTGGTGAAGATTTTCTCCCATTCTGTGGGTTTGCTACTTGCTTCCTTGGTTGTCTCCTTTGATGTACAGAAGCTTTTTAGTTTAATGAGGTCCCATTTGTTAATTCTTGCCCTTGTTTCCTGAGCAATTGATGTCCGGTTTAGAAAGTCCTTTCCTACGCCTATATCTTTTAGGGTTTCCCAATGTTTTCTTCTAATAGTTTCAGAGTTTCAGACTTTACACTGAGGTTTTGAGCCATTTGGAATTGAATTTGTGCAGGGTGAAAGATAGGGGTTCAGTTTTATTCTTCTACAAGTGGAGATCTAGTTTTGCCAGAACTATTTGCTGAACATGCTGTCTTTCCTCCAGTTAATTTATGACTATAGCTCTGTAGTACAGCTTGAAATCTGGTATAGTAATTCCCCGGCATTGCTCTTAGTGTTCAGGGATATTTTGGCTATCCGAGGTCTTTTGTGCTTCCATATGAATCTTAAGATAGTTTTTTTTTCCAATTCTGTGAAAAATGTCATGGGGATTTTGATTGGCATTGCGTTGAATCTATATATGACTTTTGGTAGGATGGTCATTTTCACAATATTAATTCTTCCAATCCATGAACATGGGAGGTCCTTCCATCTTCTGATGTCTTCCTCAATTTCTTCCTTTAAAGATTTAATATTTTCATTGTAGAGCTCTTTAATGTCTTTGGTCAGGTTTTTCCAAGATTTTTTTTTTTTTTGCAGCTATTGTGAACGGGATTGTTTTCATGTATTCTTTCTCTGATTGCTTGTTATTGGTATATAGAAAGGCTACAGACTTTTGTAGGTTAATTTTGTAACCTGCCACTTTACTG
>NW_008360332.1:579337-580021 GCF_000622305.1 Nannospalax galili | reverse complement strand
AGTTTCAGGTACTATGTTAAAGAGAAGTGGGGATAGTGAACAACCTTGTCTGGTTCCTGATTTCAATGGGAATGCTTTCAGATTTCTCCATTTAGAATGATGTTCCTTGTGGGTTTGTTATATATGGCTTTAATTATGTTGAGGTATGTTCCCTCCAGTCCAATTCCCTCTAGGACTTTGAACATAAATTCATGTTGAATTCTGTCAAAGGCCTGTCTGCATCTATTGAGATGACCATGTGTTTCTTGTCTTTCAGCCCATTTATATGATTTATGACATTTATTGACTTATGTATATTGAACCATCCCTGAATCTCTGGGATAAAGCCGACTTGATCATGGTGGATGATCTTTTTGATGTGTGTCTGTATGCCATTTGCAAGTATCTTGTTGAGACTTTTTGCATCTATGTTCATTTAGGATTTAGGTCTATAGTTTTCTATTTTGGTCGTATCTTTACCTGGCTTTGGTATTAGAGTAATGCTGGCCTCATAGAAAGAATTTGGAAGTTCTCCCTCCATTTCTGTTTTTTTCAATAAATTAAGTAGAATTGGATTCAGAACTTCTTTAAGTGTCTGATACAATTCTGTTGTAAATCCATCTGGTCCTGGGCTTTTTTTAGTCAGGAGGTTTTGTATTACTGTTTCAATTTCTTTTTGGGTTATGGGTCTGTTAAAACTGTTAC
>NW_008360332.1:578838-579111 GCF_000622305.1 Nannospalax galili | reverse complement strand
TCAAAGAACCAGCTCTTAGATTTGTTGATTCTTTGTATTGTTTTCTTTCTATTTCATTAATTTCTGCCCTGATTTTTGTTATTTCTTCTGTTGGTTTGGGTTTCATTTGCTGTTGCTTTTCAAGTGTGTTGAGTTGCAATGTTTAGTCATTTATTTGAGTTCTTTCCAATTTCCTGATGCAGGTTCTTAGAGCTATAAACTTCCCTCTAAGGACCACTTTCAGCATGTCCCAGAGGTTTTGTTGTGTTGGATTGTCCTTTTCATTTAATTCTA
>NW_008360332.1:577213-578514 GCF_000622305.1 Nannospalax galili | reverse complement strand
AACTCTCTGCCCTGTTGACCTATCTAATAGAGACAGTGGGGTATTGAAGTCGCCTACTATTAATGAGTTGGGGTTAATCTGGGTCTTACGGTCCTGTAGTATTGTTTTTATGAAGTTGGGTGCACCAGAGTTTGGTGAATATATGTTCATGACTGTAATATCTTTTTGGTTCTTTGTTCCTTTGATCAAAATGAAGTGGCCCTCTTTGTCTCTTCTGGTTAGTTTTAGTTTAAAGTCTATTTTGTCAAATATTAGAATTGCTACACCTGCTTTTTCTTAGTGCCATTTGCTTGGTATATTTTTTCCATCCTTTCACTTTGAGATAGTGTCTAGCCTTGAAAGTGAGATGAGTTTCTTGCAAACAACAAAAAGATGGTTCTTTTTTTTTTTAAATCCGTTCACATAGTCTGTGTCTTTTGACTGGGGAGTTCAGTCTGTTAATATTTAAAGTTATTAATGAAAGATGGTTATTGAATCCTGTCATTTTTATTTCTATTTACATTCTTGATATAGCTGTACCTTTCGACAGTTATACCTTCATTGGAATTCTTTACACAATCCCTTAGGTATAGTTATTCCTTTCTTCAGCTCTTTGTATTGCTTCCAGAACTCTCTGAAGGGCTGGTTTTGTGGACATAAATTCCTTCAGCCTATTCATGTCGTGGAAGTTTTTTCTTTCCCCTTCGACTATAATAGACATTTTGGTTGGGTATAGTAATCTGGGTGCACAACTGTGGTCATTTTAGACTGGGAATACTTTGGTCCAGGCTCTTCTGGCTTTCATAGTTTGCACTGAGAAGTCAGCTGTAATTCTGATGGGTTTTCCTTTATATGTGACTTGTTTTTCTCTAGCAGCTTTCAGTATTGCCTCCTTGTTCTATAGAGCTAATGTTTCAGCTATGATATGCCATGGAGACTTTCTGTTCTGGTCATGTTTACATACTCTTTGCTTAAGGAATCCAGACCTTTAACTTTGTCATCCAGACTTGATATTATGTTTTCTGTTTCATTCATTCTCCTTGTGAGATTTTCTACTACTGTTTCCAATTTGTCTATTGAGTTTTTCAATTCCATATTCATTTCGGTGTGGGTTTTCTTCAATATTTCTACCTCTTTGTGAATTCATTTTTCAAGTATTGAATTGATTTTGATATTTCATTAAGTCACATATTTGTATACTTTTGAGCTTCCAACACACATTTATGCCTATCCTCTTTGAGTTGAGTTGGTTGTGTTTTCCTTAAGTTCTTTGATCATGTTTATAATTGTTCTTTTAAATTCTGTCCTTTGGTTCGAAGGGG
>NW_008360332.1:554892-577181 GCF_000622305.1 Nannospalax galili | reverse complement strand
GGGCTATTGGTACTTGGTAGGGATATATTATTTTGGTTTTTTCATGTTATTATTTTTTCTCTGTGACTTTGACATGTGAATTTCTTTTGTAATTTCTGATTCTTCTGTGAGACTCAGGCCTTCATGTTTAGGTCTGCTTCTTTTTGTGAACTGTATATGTCTTTGTGGTTTACTTTTTGGGCATGAAAAATTCTTTCGTCTAAGCTTCCGTTTCTCTTTTGATTTTATATTGGAGTGGCCTGATTGCTTTTGTCTTCAGGAGTGCCCACAGAGGCCCAATTCAGATGAGGGTCAGATGTTTTTCAGGCTTTCTCCTAAGGTTAGGATCTCTCCCGGAATGATTTTGGCCTCAGGAATTTGGGGGTTGGACTCACCTGGGAGCCTGACTCAAGAAAGATGCTGGTTTAGGGCATCTGGTGACCATGCCAACCAGAGATGCAAAGGCAGATGGGGTGGGAAGAGGCCCCAAGGACTCCTGGGGACTATCCTGAGTAACTGGGTTGGTCTGGATCAGGAAGAGGAAAGGTCAGCCCCTGTGTCCCAGAAAGAGGCTGGGGGGTGGTGCAGGCCCAGGGAAGCAGAGGGAGGTGAGGGCGGAGCCAGGCCCAAAAGCAGTGCTCCTGGGGCCCAGAGAGGGCGCTACGTTGGTCTGGATGAAAAGGATCAGGAAGCAGTATTGGTTCCCCAGGTGTCTGGGGCCCCAATACAAGGAATGGGGCAGGTCCCAAACAAGGATGAGAGAACGTTGGGTGGAGATGGGGGGGTGAATGAAGTTGGGGGAGTGAAGGTCTGGAGGGCGCAATGGACTTACCCCAGAGAGAGTTCTGTGGGTAGGAGAGATCTGTTATTTTTATTTTATGTGTATGCGTGTGTTGCCTGCATGTAGTTTAGTGCCCCTGTGTCATGCAATGCCTGCGGAAGACAGAAGAGGCCATTGGTTCCCCTGGACTGGAGCTATGGACAGTTGTTAGCTGCCATGTGGGTGCTGGGATTTGAACCCGGGTCTTCTGCAAGAACAACCAGTGTTCTTAACCGCTGAGCCATCTCTCCAGCCTGAAATATTGTATCACTTCTAAAATACTGTTTTTGTGATCAGAATGACAAACATGGTGAAGCTCCTTGGCATGCTGGTCAACTCATAAGAACCTGAAATACACCTAGGAAAAGAGTATATCATGTCCTAACAAACAAAAGGTGCAAACACAAAGTCCAAAATAAGATGAAAAGTTGAAGTTCTCCATATTGTTTAATACCTAAGGAAATAAAACAGGAAAACATATAGAGGGGGTCCTGCACTTAGTATACAATATTCTTACTACAAAAGTTTAATTTGAATTTAATCACAGGATAACACCCGGAGAACTATAAATTCAGACTTTGATACTTAAGACATTTTTATAAAGGTGGGTGCAATCTGTTCTAGATGAAAATGGTTTAAAGGTTCTAAGAGTGAAATACAGCCTGTGCTGGGGTTAGGTTGTTTCCCCAAGTTTGTATGTTGAACTTCATTTGCTCGTGGTATTTGGGGACAGGACTGTTGAAAAGTAATTAAAATTATTGCTTCTCATGCAACAAGTTGTGAGTTGGTATTTCCTGAATGAATGAATGACCCCATAAAAGAAAATGCAATGGTCAAACATACTCACTACGTTACTATTTATGTCCATTCATAATCCATATTAATGCCTTTCTGGTGGGGATTATTTTTAGTTCCTGAGGGAAAGATAAGAATGGGAACATTATTCCATCTGTCATCAACTCTATCTAGTCTCTCCCAGTATCTATCAGCATGTACACCAATGAAGGAGAGTTTTCAGAGAAAATAAAACCATCCTCAGCAGTTTAACTCAACAGTTAAGAGCACTAGCTGATTTAGCAAAGGACCCAGGTTTAGTTCCCAATATCCACATGTTGGCTAAAAACATTAGTAACTCCAATTCCAGGGACCTGACACCCTCTTCTGGCCTCCCCATGGGCATTTGCATGCACTTGGTACTCTTACATGCATGCAGGTACTCACCTATACCAAATAAGTTAAAAAAATGCTTTTTTATTTAATTTTTGTGTTTTTCATTCAATGTAAATTTGTGTTATTTAGATAACCTCTCTTATCCCCAACTCCCTTTAGTAACTCCAATTCCAGGGACCTGACACCCTCTTCTGGCCTCCCCATGGGCATTTGCATGCACTTGGTACTCTTACATGCATGCAGGTACTCACCTATACCAAATAAGTTAAAAAAATGCTTTTTTATTTAATTTTTGTGTTTTTCATTCAATGTAAATTTGTGTTATTTAGATAACCTCTCTTATCCCCAACTCCCTTTATTACCCAATGTCACATTAATGCATATATATATATATATATGAGAGAGAGAGAGAGAGAGAGAGAGAGAGAGAGAGAGAGTCTAATTTGTGCCCCCAAATGTCCTTCAGTGTGGGTCAATTCACTGGACCTTGGTTAACCTACCAAGAATCTCAACCTTGAAATGGACTGTCTCTGCCCCTCCCAGTAGCTATCTGGTGCTGTAATTGGAGTTGGAGCTGGAGCTGGAGTTGGAGCTTCTTACTTACTTACTTCCTCATGTCTATGCTGGGATTTTTTCTGATTTGAGCTTGCGTAGGACTCGTGCATGCTGTCACCATTTCTGTGTGTTCATATGAGTAACTGACCAGCTGTCCAGGAAACTGTTTCCTTGATCATCCACCACCTCTGACTCTCACAACCTTTCCACCTCCTTTTCCACAATGATCCAAGCCTTTAAAGGCAGAAGTTTGATATAGGTTTCCTATTTAGGGATAACTATTCTCCAGTCTCTTGTTCTCTGCACAGTGGCCAGTTGTGGATTTCAGTGTTAATCACCATCTGTTGCATAAAGAAACTTCTCTGGTAGGAGTTGAGAGAAGCATTAATCTATGGGTATAACACTAAGTCATTAAGAATGAGTTTAATATGAAAGCTATTTCGTAGAAAACTAGCATTAGGTTCTTTTCTGTGTCCTGTGAACCGTTTAACCTCAGGTTCCTAAGATTAATATCAATGTCAGGTGTGTGCTTCATCCTAGGAAGTGGATCTTAAATCCAATTAGAGAGTTTTTGGTTACTCCCATAGTGTTTGTGCCACTATGGACCAGTGGGCATATCTTCCTAGGCCAATTGTCATTGTAGGTCACAGGATTCACAGCTGGGTAGGATTGATGATTTTTTTTTCCTTTCTGGCACCATGAATAGCACCTTCCTGAACTAAGAATCCTAAATCCTGATCTAGGTAGAGATGAGCCTCTAAAGTCAGCACCAGCTTGATTCCTCCTTGTTTGTTCCACAGCTCATACATGTAGTGTCTTCAGCAATAGGATCTCACTATCCAGTTCTTGTTGGTAACCAAGAGCAGGAGCAATTTTAAAGCCAACAGCAGTTTTCCTTTAAAAATTAAATTGTTGTTACTTTTATCTTCTCCCTCTAATACTGTCTGCTTATTTAGAGGCCAGTAACTGTCAAGCAAGTAAATAATAAAAGTAAAATGTGAAAGAAAAACATTTTACTTTGATTTAGAACTAACTAAAGAGGTTTGAGGAATATAAATGAAAAATTTAGAGAAACATTTAATATAGCTTTTTTCAAGCATTATTCTTGAGTTCTAGAATAGGTAAAGCAATTACAAGCAAAATATAAAAATCACAGATCAGCCGGGCATGGTGGTGCAAGCCTTTAATCCCAGCACTTGGAAGGCAGAGGCAGGAGGATGTCTGAGTTGTGAGTTCAAGGACAGCCTGGTCTACAGAGTGAGTTCCAGGCCAGCTGTGACCACAGGGAGACCCTGTCTCAAAAAGACAAAAAAAAATCACAGGTCAATCACTTTTGATATATGATAAACTCATATATCAAAGGGATTTCATAGAGAATACAATGGAAGTTTGTGGTTTTTAATGTTACTGGCTCATGGATTATATTCTTCCTACAGAAGGAATTGTATAATGTATCTAGATGCCTAAGTTGTTAGTGGTTAGCAGTTGATTTGAAATGATGCATTGTCTAAAGATTTTATGTTTTGGCAATGGTAACTGTTTCCATGATGCTCAGCTAACATTAAATGTAGAAGTTAAATGTATCTTTTGGGGACCTGGAGAGATGGCTCAGTAGTTAAGAGCACTGGATGTTCTTGCAGAGACCTGGTTTTGAATCTCAACACCTGCATGTCTGCTAATAACCTTCCATAACTCCAATTGCAGAGGATCCAACTCCATCTTCTGGCCTCTGCAAGCACTGCACAACATAGGTGTACTTACACACAGGTAGGCATAATAGTCATACATATAAAATTAAAAAATAGATAATTTTTAAAGTATTGTTTTCATAAATGTTCATAGATTTTATATCTAAACAGTACTGACAGATGATCTTATATTTGGGGGCACAGCCTTGTTTCACAGAAGGGGAAAATGATTACTGTGGGATGTATCATAACAGGTCAGGCACACATGGAGGTTTTTGCTATCTCTGTCCAATGCTGGGAATTAAACTCAAGGCCTAAGTACTTGACCACTGAGCTGTGTCTCCAGCTGCAGTTTACTTTCTCATGCACTAAATTGTTTCCCACTAATGCTTTTGTCTTCAAAAGACAAAATAGTCCTGTCTTGCCTATGATGTTTGATACTGCAGTTACTTATTTACATATAGTTATGTTGTATGTGTGTTTGTGTGTGTGTATGTTTGTGTGTGTGCACATATAGGTGTGACAGCCAGATGTCCACTTGCAGGACTTGGTTCTCTCCTTCTACCATGTGAAACCAGTTGAACTCCAGGAGTTGAACTCGTATCTTCAGGCTTGGCAACTAGGACCTTTACCTGCCAATCTACCTCACAGATCTAGTTACTGAATTTTATAAGGACAAAAATGAACTAAAAACTTACCTGTGACTTTGCCTTATGTAAAATGTGGAGAAACTGAGCAACAACAATTATATGGAAAAATAAATGTATTAGCCATTATGGAAATTTCCAAACGTGATCAAATTGAAAAACTACAATCTAAGGCTTAATAAGAAAGAGTATGACATTATATTGCTATGCTAGAGATGAGGTATTAGCAGATTCTAGTAAATGTTCTGAAAATGAAATTGGATGTACCAATTAATTTTTCAAACATTTTATTACCTTAGAATCACTAAATTTGGCAACGTTTCTTGCCAGAAGTACCATAGTATGAGACAGTGAATTTGAGCAGAATACATGACTGTTTCTGACCTAAGTCCACTTGTAAGGCACAAGTATAAATGGGATACTTCACTCCATGTCTAACAATGAACAAAACAGAATCTGGCATTAAACTGGGTTTTAAAAACTGGAAAATAATATTTTCTTTTATCAATGAAGGTAATTTTCTGAACACAAGATAGCATCAATTTCCCTGTTAAATTCTTTGTCCTTGGTTCTTCCTTCCTTTTCTACTCCATGATTATAATTTATAATTTTCAGATTCTGAACATTTTATCATTACAAAAATATAGCACAGTAATATCATTTGGAACTGATTCTTGATTGGAGTGAAATAACTTGATTAGGCGATGTTGTAAATAAATTATCAAAACTGAAAGTTGGCAATAGCCCTACTGAGTCCAAAGCACAAAGAAGCATCCATTATTTCTCCCTTTTGTTCAGAGTTCAAAGTTTAGCAGCCTGTGCCTTTGGGAAACATTGTATATGCCATGAGAGAGTAGTGTCAGCCCTCCACAGCACGCTTTCTGTGTCCATTGATTCAACCAAAAGCGAGTTGAAGATAATTGGGAAAATACAGACTTCAACTGAATGAATATGCGCACATTTTTATGAGGGACTTGAGATCCTCAGGCTTTTATATCTATGAAATAATTGTCAGCACAAACTATTCTGTTTTGTGCTGATGTGAGGTTGAGGTAGATCCCCAATTGCTTATTACCCAGGATCTCTCAAAGAGCAAAAATAAGATTACTGTTAAATTTGTGAGTGTCGAATAATGAAAAAAATCATTGCAACATGACCCTCTCCCTCAAGGACTCCTTAGCAATTGTCCAAGGAGACCAAGAGACAGCAGTAACTATGACAGCTGAGTACCATGGTAACCACAGCCATAAGGACCATGATTACAGCAAGGGAAGCAAAGCAAGAGCACAGAGAATGGAATGATCCACATACGCACACACGCACACGCACACACGCACACACGCACACGCACACACACACACACACACACACACACACACACACACACACACACATTTGAGAGGGCTACGTGTCACATTTACCTGACCAAAACTACTTATAGACAGTAGATAGGCTCTGAGAGACTCTGTCCCTCTAGCCTCTTTCTGAGTCTCTTTCTTTGCCCCTACTTTCCTCTCTGTCCTCTCGCAAGGAAATCCTATACAGATTCTACTAGATACTAGATAGATTGATAAAGACATTCAGTCCAAGAACTATCTTGTCTACTGATTTAACACAGCCACAGATTTGTAAAAGTTTCACTCCTTCCTCTCACTCATGACCATACTAATCAGTCACATATCTGGCACATTGCTTATAAATCCACTGAGTTCATCTTAAAAACCATCCATGCAAATAACTCCCCTGGTCAGTATCTTAAGTTCTTTAGGACTTCATCATTGCACTCATTAGAGAAGATACCTATTTAGTGTCTTCTATGTGCCAGAAAATGCCCTAGATACTTCTGTGTATATCAATGGACAGAACAGAACATTTCTGCCTTAAATTATGGGGAGGAAGACAGCGGCATAACAAAGCAATCACTGTGTTAGAAATAAAGGCTTTGGGAGGAAAAGGTAGAGCAGGTCCACTGGAATATGTGTGATAAGTGAAGGGAGATCGTGGCAATATTAGAGCAACCAGGAAAGTTCTTGATGTA
The DNA here is from genome assembly GCF_000622305.1 of Nannospalax galili. Classification (NCBI taxonomy): domain Eukaryota; kingdom Metazoa; phylum Chordata; class Mammalia; order Rodentia; family Spalacidae; genus Nannospalax; species Nannospalax galili. The sequence goes on along the minus strand of NW_008360332.1, from coordinate 570,284 downwards.
AAGGTGACATTTGAATCGGGAGTTAACGGTGATGAGGGAGTTAACCTTGCCTTTATAGGACGGTTACTGGGACGGGAATATCTGGGGTGTAGGAGAGTCAGCAAAGAGGCAGCAAGATGGCAGCCGAAAAGCAGAGGAAAAGCATCAACAGCAGAATACAGTCCGGCAGCTGGGCAGCCCGTGCTACTGATCATAAGGACTTTACTCGGAGCAGTTTGGAGACTCACTGCAAAGAGCTGAGCAGAGAAGCGCAACGGCCGATTGCGGTTTTGAAAGGATAGCTCCCACCACCTTCTAGTGATTATACCATAGGACACACAGTGGAAGCCAGGAGGCCCATTAAAGCTATTCCAGACATCGAGAAATCCGTTTCTTGTTTTGCCTATAAAAAATAAGTTTCAGTACCTCCTGGTCTTTATGGCTTTCAGTCCATCCATCATCCTGACATCAGTTGTTTTCTGAAATACGACTTTGATCATGTGACTTGCCCATTTCCAAAATTTCAATGGTGGCCTGTTGCCTGCAGAATTATGTGCAACCTCTCTGTACAAATGTCTTCAAAATCTGACCCCAATCTATTTTTCCAGACTAATCTCCAACTCCTTTCTCCACCCCTGACGTTTCTGCTTTAGCTGTGAAAGGTCAGCTGCTATTTCCCTAGCATGCCATGCTCCATCATGCCTCTGTGCCTTTGTGCTTGTCATTCCCTGCTGCTAAGAAAATGCATTTCTGTTTGTGGCCTGGTGAACTTTAAATTTTCTTATTGAGATTCAGCTCAGTCCTGATCACTCCTGTGAAACCTTCCCTGGCTGCCTGTGTCCAGGGTAACTTTTCTCACCACGTTCCGCACAGCCTTCCTCCAGTCCTTGTTCACACTACAGGTACCAGCCTGCTCCATGGACCATGGGCTTCCTGACCACAGGGAATATGGCCCACCTACTTTATACCTTACCTCTTACACTGTAGTCTGTGACCTTTTAAATATTCAATCATAGATTTTTTGTGTTGTTGTTGTAAATTAGAGAATATACTAAACTAATTTTAACCTGAAGATCTCATGAATAAAATCTATGCAACTGTAAATTGCAAAAATAATCCCATAAGAATATGGGATAAAATCCTAGATAAAAATGTGTTCTCAGTTTTATATTTACACTTCAACACATTGGTTAAACCAAGCTTAAAGAAGACATGAGCTGCTATAAGACATGTAAACTTTAATTTTTCTGGGAAATCCCAATTCAGATGACATCTCTTGCTCAAAGATTTGATAGACAACTGACCCATTCTAATTAAGGCACGTACAAAGATCAATAAGTAATATTCCCTGCCAAAAGAAACTTTATAGTAAAGGGTAGTTAATATACAAAATAGCTGCCTTGTACATGGAGTAAGACAAGTGAATGAGGGAATGGACCCCTCAATGACGAGTTAAGCAAACCTGCTCTTGACATAGAAAATTAAACATGAATTCCTAATGAATTCACGAGGACAAAAATTCAAATTTTTGATGAGAATAGAGACAGTGTTTTGTTTTTGTCTTTAATTTTAATCTCAGAATATTAATTTAAGCAAGATATAAAAATTATGTATGAATTAACAATCATGAAAGTCACTATCTCAGAATAATAAAAATGGTAGAAATGCTACAGTTATACCACAAGTTAATTTTGAAAACATATGAGATGATGATTCTGACAAAATTTGTGTCTAAAAGAGATTTCTTTCTAGAAGATATACTGAGACCCTCAAATAAATAAGAAGAAATTCACATACCTAAGTAGGAAATAGGCAAAAGATGTTTTCAAGCAAGGGAAGCAGGTACAGCCATATCCCCTTATCCACAGAAAGTAGCTTTGATAGAGAAAACTCACTTTTCCACTAAGGACTCAGCAGGCCAAGGTGCTTACCACCAAGCCTGTTGATCTTCAAATCCTCAAGACCCACATAGTGGAAAGACTCAACTGATTTCTACATATTTGTTCTCTGACCTCCACACATGCACCATGATACCTATGACCCTCCCATCTTCACACAATAAAACAAATACGTAAAACATGAAAATGAGCTTTGATTATAGGAATGGCAATTAAATGATATTAAATATATGGATATTGACACCTGTATTCATTTTTAATGTATTGTGTATTATGCTGAACATCTCATACATATGCAAACCTAATTATAATAGATAAAATACACTATTACAGTGCTTCTTACTACTGGATATATACTTTTTAAAAATGAAATCCATGTATCGAAGTGATCTGTGCTTCCATGTTCACTGCAGGATTATTCACTACAGCAACAGCATGCAAACTAGCATTGTGTATCAACTCATAAAAGAGGGCTAAATCATGGGACATACAGAGAGTTGATAATATTCAAGCATAAAAATATTGAAATACCGGGGCTACTGGGGCTCAACATTTAAGAGCACTGACTGCTCTTGCAGAGGACTCGGGTTCGATTCCCAGCACCCACATGGCGGCTACGAACTGTCCTTAACTCCAGTTCCAGGGGAATCCGAAGCCCTCTTCTGACCTCCGCAGCATTGCACGACACAGGTGCGCTTACATACATGCAGGCAATACACTTATATACATAAAATAAAAATAAAATATTTTTCAAAAATATTGAAATACTGTTATGTGCAAAAACTTGAGTGGAACTGAGTACCATCAAATTAAGTGATACCACTCATTCATATGAAGAATCTAAAAGAGTTGCTATCACAGAAACTGAGAATTGTGTTGTGTTTACCAGAGACTGGGAAGAGTGGAATGTGACACTGTGAAAAGGTAGACCCGTTGCTACTAAGCTGTTGTTAGATAGCAGCCAGAAGGTTAGGGTGCCTTGGCATATAAAAAACTATAGATACTTCTGCACTGCATATTTCAAACGCCTAGCAGAGAGTCAGATCTGGAGCCTTGAACTACAATCTGAGTTGATCTGTGGGCTGAGGTGGAAGGATCATAGCTTCAGTACCCACCTGTGCTTTCAAGGCTGGCGTGGGCAATAGCCGGACCATGTCTCAAAAGAAACATCTAAGAAGAGAATAGAACATACAGCAGCTCAGGAGTAAAGCACTTGCTTAGCATGTTTGAGGACCTAGAGTCAAACCCTAAGACTAAAAAGATAATGAAAAATTTAAAAGCCAGAGGAGAGGATTTCTAATGTCCCCAGCAAAAATAATGATAAATAATTGAGGGTATAGATATGTTTAGAATGATTTAAACATTGCACTTGGTATATACTCAGATCAAAATACAACATAGTACTACACACACACACACATATGTATTCATTTTTATCTATCAGTTACATAAAGCATTTTTAGATAAAATTCAATCTGAAGCACTTTTAACAAGCACAAATAACTTCCATATACTACAAAATTTCAATTCTGAGGCTGGAGAGATGGCTCAGCAGTTAAGAGGATTGGCTGCTCTTGCAGAGGACTACAGCACTTGTAATAGCCAGGAATGGGAGTAACTCAAACGTCAATCAACAGATGACCGCATCCCCAAAATATAGAGTACCCAACTAGCAGTATACTGCTCACAATAGGAAGAAATGTAATAATGAGACATACAAACATGAATGAATCTCAAATTTGGATGGATGAAGGGAGTCAGATCAAAATAGTTCTCCATGTTTGTAAAGTTCAGAAGATGCAAAGTGGTCTACAATCACGGAAAGCAGATCAAGTTACCCCTGGATAGAGCCAAAGGGTGGATGGGTTCCATTGAGTCAGGTAGGCCCTCTGGAGGCTGTAGAAATGGATGCCATCCCGTTGACGGCATTCACAGGTTCATCACATGCATCTATGTCAAAAGGTATCAAGTTGTGAACTTCAAGTATGTGTGATTTATTATTTGTCAATTTACAAAAAAAATCTCATAAAGTTTAAAATATCAAAATCCTAAATTGGAGATGGAAATTCACTCAACTATTCATTACTGTAGTTGCTCCTGGGAAAATGTAGAGACCGAAAGAGGTGGTTGTGAGCCACCCAATGTGGATACTGGGAAGTAAACTCAGGTTCTCTGCAACATCAGAATATCAGAATAGTCTCTTAACTACTGAGCCCTCTCTCCAGTTCCATAGAAAATATTACTTTTAAAAAATATTTTTTGTGTTTTTAAAATTAGCTTGGAAAGTATCAGACATCCTTATTGCACTTTTTAACGAAATGGGTTTTACTAGATTCTCTTTGCCCTTCTTCCCCAGCAGCTCCCCTCCTGTGCTGTCTAAACCAACCCCACCTCCCAGTCTCTTTTCCTCTTTTATGATCTCTGGTTGTTCTTTTCCAAACCCCATCCTTCCTTCTCACCTATTTCCACCCTCTCTTGGTTTCCTTTCGATTTTTTTTGAAGAGAAAAATCCAAAGTCTTTATAATGCCTGTAAGATCTTGCTGACTTAGGCCCCTTCTTATCTTTCATTGTTTTTACTGCCTATTATGATTTGACTGTGAAATCTCCTCCACACACAGGCTCATTTGAGCTGGTGGCATTGTTTTAGGAAGTGATGGAATCTTTATTAGGTGGGGTCTAGCTGGAGAAGGTTGGTCAATATGGGGTGGACCATGAGAACCACTTCAGGCCCAAATACCTGCTTCCTGTTTTTTAAAGATGTCAGGAACAAGTCAGGCATGGTGTAACACACCTTTAATGCCAGCACTCAGAGGCAGAGGTGGTCAGATCTCTGCGAGCTCAGGCCAGCTTGGTCTACTTAGTGAGTCCCAGGCCATGTGGAGCTACAGAGAGACCCTGTCTCAAAAACAAACAACAAAACAAACAAACAAAGAAAATGTGTGAGGAACAAGGATTGCCAGAAATCTCTGTGGAGACTGGAACCAACCGCCACCATGCCTCCCCTTCCAAGATGGACTCTATTCTCTGAACTATGAACCAAATTAAACCCTTCCCTGCCCTTCAGTTGCTTACGTCACAATGAGAAAGGTAACTAGGACACCCACTGTGTCCCTCTCCATTGCTGGGCAGCTAGTTCTCTGGACACACTGGCCTCCTCTCTGGGCTAGGGTGCTCTTACAACAGGATCCTCAGCAGCTCTGCATCTGCCTAGAACCATCGTACCATTATGAACACATGCTCCTATGTGACCCACTCACACCAGTTAATTCCTACCCTGGTACTCTCAATCTCATGCATCTTTATCTAGCTGAGGAAAATCCTACAGTATTGTATATCTTGGGGATTATTTAAACATTTTATTGCTTCCTGTCTCACCTGATTAGAACAAACCTGATTATAGGAAAGATTTTTGTCTACATTTTTTACCACCGCAGCCTTGGTACCTAGAATAGTGCCCAACGATTATAATGCTTTGCAGTAATCTTTGATGGTCTTCCATATGTGTGTTTGAGTATAGATAACATATACTCTATATTATGTATAGTATTGATAGATAATACATATAAAGTATTCATAGAGTTACATAAAGCATATAGAAAGTATTAGAAATCTGAGTATGTATTTAATTTTCCTTGTAAAAATATTGATGAAACCATCACAATACATTTGGGGACTAGAAATTATAAAAAATAGAATTGATGGTCTATTGGTGGCACTTAAATCATATAAAACAAGCATAAAAGCTGAACACATTTTTAATGAAATTCCTCCCAACTAGTGTTTGCTGGCATGTAGATTCAGCTAGTGTTTTTTAATCATAATTTTACCTAGTATACATATTGTTATATAGCTTAAATATGTGAGTAATAATACATATGTAAATTTTAGCACAGTTTTCTTTCAATTTGGATATTTTTCTTCAATTTCATCAACCCTGGACAAATTTCTGAAGCACATCTTTGAAGGAAATACAGATCTTTTCAATTTTCACCCATTTAAAAATTACTCTTTGTGTGAATACACAGGAGAAAACTAGTTTTATCTGCTTTATAGCATAACTAAAGACCATCTGTAAAATACATAGCAGAGAATTCTTACCAGACCATAATTATGATGAGGGAAGAGGGAGAGAGACAGAGACAGAGACAGATTAATTTCAAAGTTTCTACCCAGAATATTTGCCTGAAAAGTTATCATGTCTCCATGTAATTAGCTGAACAGAGCTAGAAATTTGTACATTTTCATGTGTGATCTAATGTATGACTTTCTAACTTTAAAAGTATGCACTATGCTGTAGCCATATCAGTAAATATGTTACCCATCAGGCTTTATGCAAAAAATTTATGAAAATAATGAACTGAGAAAATCTGGTCCCAGGGTGAGTAAATTGCAGGACAAGTTGGAAAATCCCAGTTCAAACAACCAGTAAACCAGATGGTTCAGGGGGAAATGTAATTGTTAGACATAAAATTAAATCAGAAACAGGCATTTTCAAGGTAAATTGCTTTTTTAAACTTATGTGGTTTATCAGGCAAACATTGGTGACTAGAAATCTCAGTATATTTCTGCTTTTCACATTTAAAAAAAATCCATTTTTCAAAGGCCTGCCTAATAAGTTAACAGACAATAAGAAAGAAAATGGTAATATAAAAATTCTTATTTATGAGAAATAAAATATAGAAAAATAAAAAGAAACTTTATCTACTTCTTCACACATGTATTTCTATTATTTTATATCCGTATTATTTCTATTTTTTTTAGTAGAAAGTTAGGGACTAACTAAAGTGTCATGGGAAAAAAGTAATACTCAGATGTAAAATGGTCACCTCATTTTTCCTAAAGTGTAATGGCAATTAAGATGTGAAACTTGGGGCTGGAGAGATGGCTCAGTGGTTAAGAACACTGGTTATTTTTGCAGAAGACCCGGGTTTGAATCCCAGCACCCACATGGCAGCTAACAACTGTCCGTAACTCCAGTTCCAGGGGATCGGACAGCCTCTTCTGTCCTCCACGGGCATTGCACGACACGGGTGCACTTACCTACATGCAGGCAATACACACACATAAAATAAAAATAGCAAATAAAAATTTTTAAAAAGGGTGTGAAACTGAAGATATTAACAGAACTGTGAAATTTGAATGCAAATATTCACGTCTCAGGGCACCCACAAGTTCAGGTAGTGACACACCAGGTACAGCAGAAAGAAGTACATGTTCTCACCCTTAAAGAAATGCGTTCGTAGGATGTTTCCCAAAATACTCTGCAAAGGAGCAGTAAGTGAATGAACTCCATTCAAATTTTTAGCCTCAAGTTTGTGACCTGGGATCAATATTGTTTGAGTCTCTAAAAGTCATTTAGTTCGCGGTCACCATCGTAAACAGGTAAGAACTGCGGTATTTTCAGACCTCATGTGGCTGCCTCATATATACTTTCGTCAGCTTCCCATCCAAAGACAATGAATCGTACATGAAAATCAGTCATTTCTTAAGGAGATGCATCGCTCTTTCCCCAACCTCTCCTTCTGCCTCTCATTTAGGGGCTCTCAGGTCCATAATTTGTGAACCACTTCAAACATGGTTGTCTAGGCAGCAAGCGATGTTGCTGGCAGCTACAAGAAAACTCGTTTTTTTGCTTATGAAGTTAACAGAAAGACCCTTGAGTTTGGTGACCATGTATGTTCACAGCACACGCCCTGCCTTGTTTGCTTCCTCTCACGGATATCTGCTGAATGAAAAGGCACGCACAGTTCTCAGCCTCCTGCTGCCAGTGAGCTGTCCATTTTCCACTCATTTTCAAAGTTAGAGACGTGTAAAGTGCGTTGAAAGGGAGCACAGTTATCAGAAGTCGGGCTTCACGAAAGACCTTTGTGTGTATTCTTTGTCTTCTGGGTTCTGCATGAGCTTTCAGAGAGCACGAAAGGAGAGGCAAATGCCTTGTCCATTCTAACAGCAGTGCTCTGTGCAGGCTACCCGTGGGTACTTGGCCAGAGAAGGTGGAACCGCACTTGCAATCTCCTGGATGTGATGCACTTGTCCTTCCAGAACCTGCCTTGGCTAATACTGAACAAGGAGATAATCCAAAACTACCCTGCTGTCTATGCAGCACTGACATGAAAGTTCCACACTGGTGTATTTATTGCCTTCTCTGAGGAATTAAACACAGGCTTTCTTGAAGGAAGAAGCAGAGAGAAGACATAGTCCAGCTCATCTTGTAGAAAAGCTTAAGATTCATTTTCTTTCAAAGAGCTAGTGACCTGCCTCAATAAATAAAGAGAAGAGAGTTCAAGGATGATGCATGACGCCATCTTTGGGTCTCTACATGTACCCGTGTGCGCACACACACACACACACACATGAGCATGTATACAAACACAAATAAAACAACAAAATTTTAAAAATAAGTAAAATGACTAGAAGTTAAAGAGTAATCCAGATTCCTTCATTTAATTCTCTGAAAAGCATTAGGAATTTCTGACTCTTCCAATCATTTTTCTAGAAAATTTCAAACTGGACATGTGAGAGAGTTATATAATTAATACCAATTAACACCTCTCTTCCCCAAAATGCGAACCTTTGCTCGTTTCTAAAATTTTCTTCAAGCATTCACTCTATAATGGGTCAAGTTGAATGTTGTTTGACTTACTCACTTGGTCACATACATATCTGATTTCACATTGCCATGTATTATCATCCTTCTCTTCTCCTGCAACTTTCCACAGCTCTATTCATGCTTACCTAAATAAGGGAAACTTACATGTACCATAACATATGTCCATAAAGATCATACATTCTATTCCCGAAAGCTGCTTTGCATATTGCCCATGTATTTGCACTATATAGACAAACATATGAAAACACACACAAAGAAAGGGTAACCTGTGTTGTGTTCGTTTTTAATAATTTTACATTGTATCATTTTATTATCTTTTTAATCTTTAGCCACATTACTGGAAATAATTAATTTAACAATGCTGTACAGAGGTCTCTGCTCACCTGTCTGGCCCTAGGATTCACATATTCAGCACTAGAAATTTTGTGTCGAAGACATGTACTGTGATCTATTCTTTTCTACCAACTCTCTTTCCAAAGCAGTCCCATAAACTATAGCCTCTGATGATTCAGAGTTCCCTTCTTTATTTTCTTTGGTCATTCTATTTTTTTTCCTGTGAATCACTTGTCTAAAAATTTGCTCATTAATTTGTCACATTTTATCTCATAGTTTATCTTTCATGACACTTTTCTTTGTAAAACTTGCTTCATCCAAATGCTTCTATCTTCCTGTTGCCCACTTCAGTCTCACATGGAACTTAGTACAATGCCGTGTGAGTGTAGTTAACAAAACAACCTTACCATGGGAGGTAATGGCAATAGAAACTTCCCAACGTACTTTTATTACTAAAAGAAACTTTATCACTCTCACTATGAAACTATCATGAAGTCTGTATTTCTTGACAATTTTTTCCCTTTCTCCTTTTTTCTCAGTTGAATTTAGGTTGATGTGAAATCCTAAAAAGAGATTTACTTGTAAGTGAGTCTTATATTCAGTTATTCTTCAAAATGTCATGAAAAATCCATTTTCATCATATGATTATTTTCAGAAAAAATCGATAAATGAGGAAAAATGACTCAGGATATTAACTAATAGTCATTTAAGTTCATTTCAACGAACTTCAGAGACTTTTGGGTTAATTTAATCTAAGACGTTCTCTCTAATTCCTTAGAGGTTTGTATGGTATAGTCAATAAATAACCACTTTAAGATAAGTGAAAAAATAGCTAATTTGTTTTTAACTGGTTATTAACTGAAAACTGGTTATTAAGCCTTTAATGTGCTAGTTAGGGATGGAGGAAGAGGGACCTTAAAATTGCTAAATAAAGATAATTCAGGCTCTTCCAGCTCAACCAACCTCTTAGTTAAACATTTCCTTCTTAAACATTAAAATATTAGGCAATCAGGCTCCTTTTATATCTGTTCTACTCCAACTCACCCAAGGTGTCAAGAAGTGACAAGAGATGGCACAGAGACATCAGCTGGGTGTTTAAGATCTTGGCCACTGGAATCTGTTCATGAGAACTTTTGTACCATGAATTCTTCATGTGGAACCCACACCATTAATTTTTGAATCGTTTTATGTCTACTGCATAGAGACTCTATATGTATAGGTGACACGATTGCCATTTCTGATCATTGCTTCTGTGTTAGTTACTTTTTCTCATTGCTTTAAAATTATCATCTGATAGAAATAACATAAGGGGGTGGCAAGATATATTTAGCTTCAGGGTCAGGCAATATAATATAGTACATCCATGTGGGGAAGGCCCTGCAGTGTTAGCAGCTTGTGGCTGTGCTGTCAGAAGTCCAAAGTTGTATGCTGGACTGACCAGGGAGCAAAGATGAATCCTAGGCTTCATCTGACTTTCTCTGTTTTCCCTTTTTATTAAGTCGAGGACCCTAGCTCATGTGAGGATACTAATCACATTTAGGGGGAACCTTCCCCTCTCCTCGAAAACTCTGAAAACCATCAGAGGCATAACCAGAGGTATGTTTTCTAGGTGCTTCTGGACCCCAACAAGTTAACAACAAGGATTAATCATCAAACATGTAATACCTTTGAAAATGTTTTTAATGCTTATATGGCAACAGACAGATGTGTATGTCTTTCCTGGCTTCCCCATGTTGCTCTAAATGTCTTCCATATATGATCTTGATGATTTCCTGTGAGGGAAAGAAAGGATGAACTGGCAAGTATTTTTTTTTACACTAAACTTTCCTCTAGCAGAATTTGCATTATGGTTATGTCCAACTCAGACACACTTCTACATGGCACTTTGGCATGTGGAACTCCCATTACCCATCTCCTCAGTGCTCCACCTGGCTTACAATAAAACTGACTACTCAAGCTTGACTCTATTAGAACAGGCTCTTGATATGTTAATGGAGCTTAAGGAATTTAGAAAATCCTTCTCTCTCCCTGATGCCTAGCTTTCCAGAATATTGTCTCACAAAAGACTGAGAAATTCTTAGTGACTTTAATGACTAATTTGACAGTCAAAACCTACTAATGATTTTATTGCTCTAATAGATATATCCATATTTCCCAGAGTTAAGCCTCTTGGCTTGCCCTTAAAAGAAAACTACAGGAGAAAATCGTTTAGAAGAATGCCAAATAGATCAGGTTAATACTCTCAAAATATCATCCCATTATCGGATTAAAGAATTGGCAAAAAAAAAATAATGCTACCGTATTGAATTTATAACTTGTGTGTTTGAATCTTTCTCCTGTTGGAAAAATTTACATAATTTAATTTTAACATCTATAATTGAATCATTTTTATAAACGTCACTCTACTCCATTTTATTGTAAAAGAGAGCTACGTTTGCAAAATTTTGTCTCTAATCCTCTTAAATACATAACACCCATATAAAAATGCAACTTTTTTCTTCTTGTGAAAAAAATCAGAAAATTACACACACACACACACACACACACACACACACATGCATGCACGCACACATACAGGAACTATTTCCCCACGATTAGTCACCCGGCGCTGAACACTGCCTTGTGGTTCCACATAGGATTATCCTCAAAGCTCATCATTGTCTTTTTCATTTTTATTTTACCTTTAACAAAATTCCATTTTATTGCTTAATTTGCTTTCATGGGCCCTGCAAGAAAAGGAGTGTCAAACTATATGTAGTGTGTTTGTTCAAACCAGAAATTTTCATACTTGGAACAAATAGACTGATTTATCATCATAATCTACCATCCAGAGATCAAACCATGCTCACCCAATAAATTACACCCTTTGCTGGCCACCTGAGTCATTGTTCCTTTACTTAAAAAAAATACTTTATTATTTTATTTTATGTGTGTGTATTGCCTGCATTTATGTAAGTGCATCCATGCTATGCAATTCCCATGGAGGTCAGAAGAGGGCATCAGATTCTCCTAGAAATGGCATTACTGACAGTTGTTAGCTGCCATGTAGTGCTGGGAACGGAACCCAGGTCCTCTGCAAGAGCAGCCAGTGCTCTTAACCACTGTGCCGTCTCTCCAGCCCCTGTCTTTATTTCTATAATGTATGCTGCCACTTAGAGCAATGGCAGGAAGCTTCAATACTTCTTGCCCTTTCCACACATATTACATTAACATATAACCAATTGTCTGATAGTATCTGATTTCCCTCCCTCAGTTAAAGGGTCGGTAGAGTTGTTTAAGCCAGTAAGTCCTTGTGCCTCTGTAGAATTAGCTGGAAATGAGGGATTCACAGGGAAAGAGGGAAAAAAGACAAATGAAATCCAAGAGGAATAGCCAAAGACCATGTCATAACGTATAGGCCACAGGAACATAGAGATGATAACATAAACCAGAAGTTTTAAATAGTGACGTAGCTAAGTGGAATATTTAAGGAAAATATGGATTTTAGTACTTGTTTTCTCCCTGTATCTCTGCCAGCAAATTTCAGTTGACATGTTTGCAGTTAGAACACCAACACTAGGACCAGACATTTTGTGTCCTGATGCCCTCAGTTCCGTTTGTCTCAGATTTCTGTGAATTTTTTAACATTTGTTTTCTTTCAAAATTTATAATACTTTGTCAAACTTTGAAACCGTACATAACTTTCCTTCTCACTGTAACTGCCTGAGGTACAAACAAGGCGCTCCCTCCTCTCCAGCTCCAGTCTTCTGGACATGCTGCAGCCGAAGTGAAGTAAGCCTGCTTCCTCCATCTCCTGGTGTCATCTTAACTGTTCCTCAACAATACCAGGATGAAAGAGAACATTAAGCTGAGACAGATTTGAGATGTGATGACCTGGTGCCCCTTCCTGTACACTCTGCCTCCAGCTGCACACAGTGGTGTGGTCCACTACCCTGTCTTCCCTGCCAGTGCACTCTCCCCATCAAGATGGCTGGTCACCCTCCTTAAATTCTAAGCCGAAATAAACCCTTCCTCTCTTAAGTTGTTTCTTTTCAGATGTTTGGTCACCATAATGAGAGAAGTGTCCTAAATAATTGTCCTAAATAATACAGCGTCCTAAAATGGAAATCAAGAAGCCAGACATTTAGGTTGTCTTTAGTTAACCTTTGTCTTTGGAGATAAAAACCTCTGTGAAAATAGGCCTAAGGAAGATGCTTTTCACAGGAAGGACTTGTGACCTGCTTCAGAGAAAGTTCGGAGGCTTTCTTACACTTTCTAATTCTCAAACTCTCTGTTTGGTCCAAAGCTGTTGCACAATGCTTGGATCTGAATCCCAGTACTGCATAAAACCAGGCATGGAGGTGCATATTTGTAATAACTGCACTTGGAAGGTAGATGTAGGGAATATGAAGTCTGTGATCATACTTGGTTATGTAAACAGTTGAGGTTAGTCTGTGATACACAAGACAACATCCCAACAAACAAAAAAAATCTAATACTTTCAGCTTAAAATATTGACTATGCCAAGGAATAATTTATTGCGGTAGTACTCACTGAGCTCAGTCATGGCTCAATTCCACATGATTTAAAAGAACCTCGTCTGTAGGTCAAGGAAGGCAAAGATATATTCTGTACACAAAAGTTTCATAATACAGAAAGTAAGTGTTGATTCATCCTGTAAATTGGAGTGTCAGTGACAAAGGATCCAAGTAAGAGTAATTACATTTTACATAATTTAGGATTGGCACTTATTCCATGGTTTGATCTTGAATATTTCTTGAGTACATGGCAGTACTTTGTAGACTGATCCCCAGCTTGGTGCCATTGGGAGGTGGCAAGGCACTGTAATAGTCAAGGCCAAGGGAAGGATCTGAGTCATTGGAGGCATGGGCTCGGAGGAGTGACTGGAATTTGATGTTTTATGTCTTTTTCTCTCTTTTTCTGGCTGTTATGTGAGTGACTTTGCTTTGATGTGTTCCCACCTTAGTATGCTGCCTTGCAAGGGTCCCAAGCAGCAGGGGCCCCCAGTCTTAGTCTAGAAAGTTCCAAACTGCAAACTAGAATTGATTAGTTCTCCTTAGATGTTGTTTGTCTCGGGTGGTTTTATAGTATCAGAAATCTGACAAACATAAGCTATTGGTAAAGCCCTTGAGCAAGACATCTGACTTTCCAAATGCTGACCATGTTAGTGGTTCAATATTGTTAGATTATAATAACAGCCCCAACTTATTTTCCTGCCTATGTTTACACCCGTGTAATGTTATATTGCAGCTGCTTCCACTAAGCAATTAATCTGAGCGGACATTGATGACAGCCCATGAAACATTAGCAGTTGCAATACAAGCAGAGGCTAAAAAAGTGCTTACACATTGGGATTTTTGCTACTTATTCACTTGACACACAATGACAGATGGGAAAGCCTGGGCTAGCCAGATGGAAGACAAGGTACCCTTATAGTGAAAACTGAGGTCCCCAGGCTAAGGAAAACTGAAGGTAAGGCATGCCCAGCTTTGATCGGCTTAACCCTGCCTAAATTGGCCTAGAGATTATAGGGGAGATGTTTTATAAACTTTGAAATCTATATTATATTAATATGCTTGCTGTTTGGGGAAAATAATCAGCTATGCTAAAAATGAAAAATTGACATGGTGGACTCTTTCTGAATTTATTACTGGAATTACTATTAATAACAACATGACAAGATAATTAACACCTGCACAGCATTTTTCATTTAAAGAGTTCTTTGGAAATATTAATTGTATAACCTCTTCAACACCCCACTTTACAGCTAGGAAAACCAAAGCAGAGGTTAAGTGATTTCTCAAAAGTAAAAATACCCTGCTTAAAATTTAACAATATGCCCGCAATATCTCTGCCTTAACCTTAGACCAGGGAGAACTCTCTCTCCCTTCTTATCTGGGATCAAGAAGACCGTGTGGCACTAATATAATACTCTTCTAGCAATGACAGCCACTGTCCACCACTGAATTATGTTCAGTTAACACTTCCTGCAAAGGAAGAAACCCTAATGGAAAATCACTGAGCTAGATAATTAATTAAAATCTGAAACTTCTTCATTTTATTTCCAATTTATAGGCACAAAAGAAATCATGAGTGCATTTGTTGGTGCTATTGTCCATTCAAGTCAGAGAAAAAGAGAAAAGTAATCAAGTTGGGAGGGGAGGAAGGTAGAGGTGAGGAAATACACAATCCTCAGACATCACACGTGTGGTTATAGGCCATGCTACCATAAACTGATGTCAACTCAGGTGATATTATTTGGTAGAGGAATACAACATTTGAAATTCATGTAATCGGTTTTTCCTTCTTCTCTACTATAAAACCAAGTTTTGTGTTCCACAGAGTTGATAGTTCACAAATTTCCTTAGCCTGGTTTTCATGCAATGTTTGAGCTCTTGGGAACAGGTCTGTGTAATGAGTTCAATTTATACAAGTAGTATAATCATATGTGATAATGTGAGTTTTGTCCTGTTGTACTCACCTGACACATACAAGAACTGTGGGTTTGTTATATTTTGTTGACTACTCTTTTCAAAAGCTTCCACATTCTTCATAAGACCGTGACAGGAAA
>NW_008360332.1:440340-554801 GCF_000622305.1 Nannospalax galili | reverse complement strand
TATATATATATATATAACAAATTCTTACTCCACATATGGGAAATAGTCTCAGTGTCACATGTAGAACAATGAAGTCCAAATAGAGTAGGGACAATATAGAATAATGTATAAGATAGGAATTTTATTACACACTGTCATCACAGTGCTCCAAGACCGAGACAAAATAAATGATCACAAGTTCAAGGACTGCGTGGGCTGGACAATAAGACTGCCTCAAAAAACAAAACAGTGGTAGCAACAACAATAGCAAAAATAATAGTCACAATAAGATGACAAGTGTAAATAATAAAAGGAAGAACTGTTTACTTTTTGAAAAACTGAGGAGGGCTAGAGAGATGGCTATGTGGATAAATGCTTGTTCTGTAAGCATGGGGACTTATATTTGTATCCCAGCAATCACTTAAACAACAGGACATGACCATGTATGCCTGTAACCCCAGCACTGAGGTAGTAGAGACTGGAGAACTTCTGGAATTTGTTGGCCAGCGGACTAGGCAAAAACAGTGAGTTCCAGCTTTACCGAGAGTCCCTGTCACAAGTGAGCAAGTTGGAGAATCATATACACTGAAAATAGAGAGGTTTGTAAAAGGAGCCTATAGAATTTCTAGAAATGAAAGTTATTGGACAAAATGAAAGAAAAATCAGTTGGTGGATTGAAAAGCAAAATAAACATCTGAAAAAATAGGAAAATAAAATATATATGTTAAAAACCATTCAAAGTGAAACTAATATATATATATTTATTTATAGATATATATAATTATGAAGGAATTACTCGAAGCAAGATACACCTCTCATGATAATGTTGTCGTTAGACAAAAAGTGTCTCTGGAGGCTCAAGTGTTGAAAGTCTGGGGTCATTGTGGGCCCATCTTTGAACACTGTGCTGGTCTCTGGCTCCTCCCAATCTCTCTCAGCTTCCTGACCATCATGACTTGAGCAGCTCTGCTCTGTGCTACCTGCTACTCTGCCCTCTGGACCATGGTGTTCTACCTCACCACAACCAAGACATGGAAAGAAAAGAAAGCTTTCCTCCTTTAAGTTGCTTTGTTAAGTATTTTATCACAATGACGAAAGTCTGGCTGACACAAGGGGTTTCAAAAGAAGAAAGCACATAGAGTGTGAAAACGGTGTTTAAGGAGATAATGTTGAAAAAGTTTGCCATGATGGAGAAATAGGATAGATATACTAATATTGAATTTCAACCACTCCCAATAACATGTCTGATTAAAAAAAAAAGAATTCTGCATCTATTTCCTGATACTGTATAGCACGAAAATAAAAGAGAATTTTGAAGGACTCAGAGAGAAAAGGTACAATGTTATGTACTTTTGTACATACAGTGATAGACTTGGTATGATTTGTCTAACGAAAAGAAATACTTCCCTTGAACATTTTTTCAGTGATTTTTGTCTTTCAAGAATGATTGAAAGGAGCTGGAGAGATGCTCAGCGGTTAAGAACATGACTGTTCTTGCAGAAGACCTGGATTCGGATCCCAAGACCCACGTGGCAGCTAACAGTCAGCCATAACTCCAGTTCCAGGGATCTGATGCCTTCTTCTGTCCTCCTCATGCACTGCACAACATGGGGACACTTACACACATGCAGGCCTAGCACTCATACACATAAGATAATATAAATAAATAAATAAATAAATAAATAAATAAATAATAATAAAGAATGAAGCAAAGATAGAGTTTAAAAAGAAAAATAGAACCTACATACACTATTTTTACAACCTATAAATAATTATTTTCATTAACATGAGAGTAAGTTCTGTGTACCACATTAAAAGTCTGGTCAAGGTGAATAAAAATCTTAGAAGTGTGGAAATTCTGAGTAAAGTCATCACAAAAGTCATGTAAACCAGGTAACTTACAGACTTGCTTGGGCATTTAGACTACAAAGGATGAGTACTGTTAACCACAGATGTTCAATCGGGAAGTAGTCAATAACTCTGTACCTGTCTCCCTATATCAGGAGACACTGGAGACAGGTTCACTGTTTGAACAGGGACTCGCTATGTCTGCACCCAACATGCTCTTGCACTGGAGACGTGCATGGAAATCATCGTCAGCCATTTTCCTTGTAGAGAACAGGGAAGCAGAGGAACAAACTTTGATAATCTATTCAGTCTTTTATCCTGAATCCAAACAATGTTCATTTCAATATGTAAACTCTACTAACAGAGTATGAGTCTTTAAAATATTTGTATTTATTATTTTCATTTTACGTGTATGAGTGTATTGCCTGCGTATATGTGAGTGCACCCATGTCGTGCAATGCCGCGGAGGTCAGAAGAGGGCTTCGGATTCCCCAGGAACTGGAGTTAAGGACAGTTTGTAGCCACCATGTGGGTGCTGGGAATCAAACCCGAGTCCTCTGCAAGAACAGTCAGTGCTCTTAACAGCTGAGCCATGCTCCAGCCCCCAGAGTATGAGTCTTATTTACATCAATGTGTCAATTCTCTTGCCATGGTGAAACATTTGTTTTGAAACTGTAGACTTGAAAACAAATCCTGAGACTCCCTTAATTTCGTCTATTTTTCCATGTTATAAACAGGAAATCTATAACTTTAATATATTTTTGTGACACTTGCAAAGACAAATAAGTAATTAATAGCTAATTTCTCAAGAAAAATGTAATTGAGGGGCTTTAGAGATGGCTCAGCATTTAGGAGCACTGACTACTCTTCCAGCCAGGTTTGGTTCCCAACAACTATATGGTGGTTAATAACCATCTGCAATTCCAGACAGGGAATCTGATGCTGTGTTCTGATCTACATGGGCATAGTACACAGGTGGTACACTTATATACTTGCAGGCAAACACACATACACATAAAACAAAAATTAGTTAAAAAAGAGAAAACTATAATTGTGAAAATGAGATCCAATGAGGTATTTTGTTTACTGATGCCCCCCACCACCCCACCTTTGGCTGTTTTGTTTTTGTTAGGTTGAGTTGGGTTGTGTTAGGTTTTTCTCCTAGGGTCAAAAAGGCAATTCTTGGATACTTT
The DNA here is from genome assembly GCF_000622305.1 of Nannospalax galili. Lineage (NCBI taxonomy): Eukaryota > Metazoa > Chordata > Mammalia > Rodentia > Spalacidae > Nannospalax > Nannospalax galili. The sequence goes on along the minus strand of NW_008360332.1, from coordinate 551,781 downwards.
TTATATTTCTTAGCAGAATATGATCAACAAAGGATTCGAGAGTGTTATAGGTTTATTTTTCTTTTCTGAGATAAGATACATTGCTCTTGAAATTTTTTTGGCATTTCAACAACATTCAAGATGGAGAGGAGAAGCACAGAAAATGTAAAATAATTCTGTTCCTACTTATTTAAAGTTCAAATCATCATATTGGTGATATTTGCTGTGTATGCAGTGGTAAACCTGTGCAAGCTGGCAGGAAATCAATGTTACCTCTTGTCTGGTACTAAGGGCTTCAGAGAATCTCCCCCTTGATGATTGAAGATTTAATAACATCAATAAGTGCTTTTATTCAGTGAATATGTTCATATTTTATGATCTGAACCAAACTATTTTCTTGCTTTTTAGGAATGTTTCTCACTCTTTTTGGATTGTGAACTCAATTGGGAAGGTGCTAATGAGGCCATGTTATAAATGTCATTCCCATCTGGGATGGGATACAACTTCACAGCTTTATCAAGTCATAAAAAATAACTGTCTCAAAGATACATTTAAGAATGGATCAGAGCAAATTTATTCCTCTGACCAAAAATAAGAGAAAATTCTGCATCATTCTTCTCATGGATCAACATAGTCTGTCCAATCTCCACTACGTGCAGACACAGGAATACACACACAGTGTACACATGGTATGTACCCATATTATGAAGTGTCAATAATAGAGTACAATGCACTGACTGATGACTCTGCTCATTAGACGCTTAGAGTATACACTTGGAAGCTAAGTAGAGTGAAATTTAAGCCCTTGGTCATAAATATCCAATCTATGAGGCCATTGGCAGGTCACTGAACTGAAGTATCAGTTTCTCCATGCTTAAAGTAGAGAGGGTAATGACACTGACATCACATTTATGTGGTGCTTTATTCTGCAATGAAAGTTAGATAAGTATGCACGTACAATGTGTATTGAAGAATGCTTCAGTATGACAGCCAATGAGTCTTTTATCATAAAATACTTTGAAAATTCTGTAATATCTAGTCCAGCATTCAAACTTCTATCTCTTCAGTGGTTTTTTGGAAACGGATCTTGCCCGTTTTTGTAAATTCACACAGATTAAAGTTCCACTTCAGAGGTGACTTTGAGATTTCTCAGAATGATTTAAAATAAAACAGAACAACTTCCTTGGCTGTGTGTCTGACTCATTCTCCTCATCGGAACAATGAAGGCCTACAAGTAGTTTTTAATTCAGTTTGCAGAATCAAGTTGTCTTCTTCCATTATTCTTTGACAAGCCCCGCAAATATTCCTAAACCATTTACCCAGTCAGTGAATTGGTAGTGAGGAAAATATTCTAAGATAAAGGAGGTGTGTATTACAGGAGAAATAGTGATCCAGAGCACGGAGGGGGTCAAGGTCAGGAGATTCAAGACAGGAGAGCTTAGAGTGAGAAGGAGACTGGTTCTCAGGAAAAAAAAAATGGCCTTTTCAAGAAAGAAATTAAGGACAAGGAGATGAAATAATCCATCAACAACTTTTGGGAAAGGAAGTAGAGGAAGCAAATGGGACTGAGTTTTTATCTGCATCTATAAAACAGAAGGCAAAGTGTCTAGTATAGAAGTGAAAACAATTTGAGAAGATTTGAGCATTATGGGGAAGAAACTATGATAGGTACAGTAGAAAGTGAAGAAACAAGGTCAAAGAGGACACCTTGTACTGACTTAGGGTGGGAAGTTGTGGAATATTAGGTTGAGAAGATTATACAGAGGCCAGAAAGCTTCTAGGTTTTCAGTTGAATAGCACTGTGTTATGATGCAAGGTTCAAGATCATATATCCCAGTAGAAGTATTGTTTCAAGGATTTGTTTGGCTGGCACCTAGCTGATTCAGTTCATAGATAGATGATTGATGATAGATAGATAGATAGATAGATAGATAGATAGATAGATAGATAGATGATAGATATGACTTCAATGTTGTGGAATAGTTTTTATATTGTTTACTTTTCCTGTAATTGAAAAAATACCCTGACAATGGCATCTTAAGAAAGGAAGGGTTTAGTTTGCCTACAGTCCCAAGTACAGTTGATCATGGCTGGAAGACATGACAGAGGAGCATGAAGATGCTGGTCACATTGCACTTGCAGTCAGGAAGGAAAGGAGGCCAGATGACTGAGCTCAGCTTGTTTTCTCCTTTCACTACCTGCCATTCAAGATCAGGTCCAAGGAATCATATCACCCATTGAGGGTCTTCCCACCTCAACGAATCAAGATAATTCCACACAGATATGCCCAGAGACCCATCTGCCAGGTGACACTAGCTCTCATTAACTTTATAATTAACACTCAACATCACAGGATGCTGTGATCTGCCTTTGTTGAACATCTCACAATAGATCCTTCAGCTAGCCCAGTATCTTATCCTGTTATAGCAAATATGACCTCATATTTTCTTCCAGATCAACATAAAATTTTATAATGCTCTCATGTAAATTGATAGTTTATTATAATTTTAGTAGTGTTTAATAAATTATGTATAACCTAAATACTAGGGATGTCAGTTCTACCAAATTCTTATTGATAGAAAACTTTTGTTAATGATACTACAGTATGACTTATTCTATAGGTTAATAGGGTTAATCAAAGAAGAAAGAAAAAAATGAGCTAAATCCATTTATAATTACAAACTCATCTTATTAAATGGTATCCAATTAACAAGTGGGAGGAAAGGGAATAATGAACAAGCAATTCTAGCATTTTCTTATTAGGGAACCAGCTTTATTTAATGACAAAGTATCACCAACCACCTTAACTCCATTTTAGATGAGATAAAAGTAATCACTTCCCTATTGAACCTTTTAAGTTCCTCAATATTAACATCTCTGTATAAGGAAAACATCTAGGTCTCCTGGATTCTATAAACAAAATGACAAGTTAGATGGCACTAGTGTGCCCTGGCCCAAGATTTTTCCCATTTACTACATTACTCCCAAAGTAAAGCGTGTAAACCGTCACAAAGCTGAGGGAAGGGGATTGATCAGCCTCAATAAAATTTGCTCAGAAGCTGAACAGTATTCTAAGGGTAATAAAATAAAATTTTACTCACAATTCAGAGGAAGTAACATTGATGACTTTTAAATACAAACTGCCTAACGGAATTAATTTTTAAGATTACCATTAAATTTCAATGGAAAATTTTGAAACCACCAGGGGAAGACAACAGGCATACGTCTTGGCATAGTAACTCGTGTCAAGATTACATGACAGAAAATTTTAAATATGTTATTATTAAGAACCAAAGAAAATATTCCTTTCTTTCCTATGTGACATTTAACCTTATTTCACAGAGCTCAGATCTATTTTCTTCTTCCTTGTAAAAACTCTGTCTGCTCTGAAACATTTGGTCAGTCAGTTTAAACTAACACACACCATCATGAGAATGTTAACCGCCAAATGCTTCAGAATGTGTGTTGAGAAGGTTCCAATTCTTCCCAGATTATTTGCTCTAATTAATTATTCATGTCTACTTTCCTCAGAAAAATTCAAAGTGTCACTATGTAAGTTCATTTGGACTGCTTTACCAAAATATCTTTGACTGAGTCACTTATAAACCACAGAAATGTATTACTTCTGGACACTGCGAGGTCCAAATTCAGAGTACCAGTGGATGTCACAACTGGTGAGGGGCCCTCCCTGATTCAAAGATGGGGCTTTTCCATCATGTCTTCAAAGGGCAAAGTGGGCATAGGGATCTACCTCATTTCTTTTATAAAGGCACTGCCCCATTCATGAGAGTGGAATTTTCATGATCACCTCATAAATATTATTTCAGTGGACTCTAGGATTCCAAATGAATTTTTGAGGAATTGACAGTCAGAACACAACACAATACTACTATCATCCTACACGGGATTTGTGCTCCATCCTCAAATATAGACCCATGGGTTCCTGTCAACTGTCTCCTCCTGGTGCTACCTTAACGTGGTCTTAATTTCAGATTTAGTACCTTATTTCCACTGTATTATAGGAAAAGCTTTCACATTACATACCATATACTCTCTTCTTCTTAAGGTAACAACAGGAATGCACCTTAGAGCCTCCAGTGTTCCTCATTAGCATCTTGCTGTTAACCTCCTGGACCACAGCTGTTGCATGAGGACAGAGAAGTTTAGAAAAATAACATCAGCTTCTGCAGTGTGTCATCTTCCTCATTGTCCTGAGCACGTGGGCCTCTGAAGCAAGTGGGAAGCAGGCAGGAGCTGCCTTTAGGCCAACATACTGCTCTCAGCAGAAAACCTTGAATATTTGTGCTTCTTTGACTTCCATATTACAATATAGTATCCAGAAGCAGAGTGAGAAGAAACAGTCTCTGAACTTTTGGTATCCTAATTCTAAGCTGCTTTTTTCAAGAACTATGCCATGGTTTCTCTTCTCTTCATCCTATTAAAGTAGCAGGGTTGTTTCTAGATGAATATAATACAAGCCCACCTGCCAGTCAGAAAGAAGAAAAGCCTCCTCTCCTACAGGGTGGACATGGTTTTACATCACCTGGTAGGCACAACTTCAAGAATCCATAAACTCCTTTGGCTAATTCATGTCAGAAAGAATAGGTGGACATCAATTGCACTGAATTTAAAATTATCTTTGGCAGGAGTCCTCAGGTGCTATCATCAACAGTCCCAAGAAATTCCATTCCGCAAGTCAATTCTTTCTATTACTTAGACATTTTGTAGCCAACTCATCCTGGGAAGCCAATCAACATACATTTTCACTCAAAACACACAACAATTCTCAGATTTATATAAAAGGCATCATATGCTCTCAAAATATTTTAGGCCAAATGTTATCACATAACCTGAAATCTGTGCTCATTAAACTGTTTTTCGGGTTAATGTATTAAAATTTCCACTTTATGAAAAGCATTTCAGATCCCAGTGTCTGTTAAGTGAGCACAGCAGGGTTCTCAGGTGTATAGTTGAATGGGTCAGGGTTGTGATCTGATATTTTAATTTCTTAAGGAGATGTCTCCTTCTGTAAGTGATAGCACAAAATATCTGTAATTGTTTATTTACCATGGACTTCATTCATGGGTCCTAAATGAGGTCACTAGAGAGTGACGTCCCTGAAACAGAGCAGTTTTGACTTTCTTGATGATGCCTTCACTGTGCTGTGATTTAATGTTTCATTATGATGCTCTTCTAAAGCCAAGCTGCACACGCACGTACATACATACACATATGTACACATTCACACACTTACAAACACATGCACATACACAAATGCCCACACATACTCAGACACACATATACACACGTAAATACATGCACACATACTCAGACACACATGCACATGTAAACACATTACTGACTCTGGGTCAAACCATTGTTTACAATGTTCTATGTTATTGTTCAGTAATATTTTTTTAAGTACTCATATTCTTTTATGGGTTGGATGCAAGAAATAAAGATCACGACAAAAGATTCTATCTATGCTTTTCCATTGAGAGAAAACAGGAATCAAAATATCCTTCTTGTGAGGAACCTACCCATTCATCAAAGCTGAGCTTAGACCGAGCACTTCTTCAGATCATTCTGATGTCACTACAATCCATCTTCTTTGAAGTCCTATAGCATTAGAATCTGTAATTTCTGCTATTTCAACTAACTAGGGTCACGAACGGCTGACATTGGTTCTGGTGAGCTGCGAACCTTCCAGTGCCTTGGGTCATTCGCAGCAGTCTGTAACTCTGTTCTCTCATGTGCGCTCACTCTCACCACTGACTCTCACATTGAACCCGCATCTCAGCATACAGTTAGTTTATAGAGGCATTCACTGCCTATTGCATGGAGGAGAACATTTAGCAGGTCCATCTATACCTAGATCAGCAGCTCTTAATCCTTAAAGGACATAATGACTCTTATTTGAGGCCCCAGAACTACAGCACTAGGACTGGAATGGAAGGCGGGCTGTGCATTCTACAGCCTGTAGAGAGGAACACAGTTCTTAGAGATGCAGGGTAGCAGGTGCCAACAAAAGCAACTAAAGTTAAGACAAACTTGGAAGAAAGTGAGGCTTAAATTCCTTTCTCAGCTATTCTAAGCCTTATAAAGCCTCTCTTAAGCTTGCGCTTTGGCATTTGTTACCTATCATCTGTCTCCAAACAAGAATACACTAAGCAGATGGAACCACATACTACTGCACTCCATAGCCACTGTGGCACTAAACCTCTTGTGCCTCAAACTCCTTCTTTATAACCCAAAGTATTTCCTTCGGAAACCTAATCAAAGACATTTTCTTCGAGGAAGCTTTATCTTATCACCCTCAACCCCAGCTGGCACCTACCATACCCTTAATAATGACCTTGGCTATGCTTATCCATTTACTACAAACAATGCATAGTTTTCTCCCATTTTAGAGTCTTAACTCCATACAGAGTGAAGAGTTATGACAGGTTTTAAGAGGACTCCTTCAGTTCCCTGCAAACGTTTATCTATTATACACAGAAAGTAGTTGCTTAGTAAATACTGAGCTAATTAATCCAAGCAAAGGATTAATCCTGGGTTTCTACACAGTCTCATTTTCTGTCATCGCCTTTCCTCTCTACGGTGCTCCCTGGCCTATGTCCCACAGGGTTTATAGCCAGAAGTGGTTAAGCATTAGCATCCCAGGCTCTTTTCCTTGGAGTATGTTTAATGTTGCTACCTAGAATTTGATGGGGACCCCTCTACGAGAGATCTGTTTTCATTTGTCTCCAGCAACGAAGTGTTTCTCCCCCACCCCCGGAGATCAGATCATTTCTTCCTCTCCTCTGTCTCCTCTGTGTGGGAGAAGGAATACAAACACAGAGCAGGATGGGGAGACACAGCTTCAGGTCAACATAGAGACAACAACCAGCTCCCCAGTTAAGAAGGAAAGAAGGCTGCCATCACTTTTTCTGAGTTTCTTGGAAAGGACAAAGCTTATTTATTGACTGAATTTAAAGTTAACTGTGAGCTTTTGCTTTGAAAAGACTAAGAACCCAGAACCGAATGTCCAAGGAAAGAGGTAAGGACAAGCCCCGACAACAATCAGTAGAGGAATCTAAGATGAGGGATTCTGCTGCTCTGATGCGGACTAGGTGGGGACTCTCAGAGAGGGCAAAATAAAAGTCAACATCATAAACTGGCTGTCTAAATTTTAAGCAGGACATATATTTACATTTAAATATAATATACATTAAAATGCACAGTTCTCATTAGAAATCTCTTTAGAATTGGTATTAAATCCAGATCTAGAGGTTGCTGGGATAGGAAAACAAGATAGAGTAGAAATTATGCAGTGTCATGATTAAGTTTCTGAGTCCCAGAAAGTGCAAAGCTGAGTGACTATCACCCTAGAGAGAGCTTAGTTATTGGAAAGCTGTTGGACTAAGGAATGCCGCACTGGATGTTTTCCGACCTGATTGTCTTTACCACGATCATTTTCAAAAGACGATTCCATTTGTGGCTGTTTGATATCTGTGACAGAGACTCCCCTTGCCAGAGGAAAACGATGGACTTTTTGTCTTGTTTGTGAAGGCAGATGGGAATGTGGCATCTCTCACATCCCTGGTGAGGTCATTCTAATTTCTCTCTACTCCATAAACAAGATCAGAACTTTCAGTTGAATAACATCGTAACTTCTCCCTGTCCACACTCCACAGGTATTTCAGTTGCTTTGATTACAAACGCATAGATGTCTCCTGTTCAGTTCAGCCCTTCTTCCCCTCGGTTTAAACACTGCTGGTATTGGGGAGGCATTAGATCTGCAGAGCTACAACCTTTCATGCATTAACATTAACCATGTGTTCCTCCTCCCATCCACACGCTAACTCACCAACTGGAAAATTTTATGAAAACCTGGCGCTGGCACTGCTCTGGGCCTTTTGTCACTTTGAGCCGATAATGCAACATAAATGCTTTTTGCCACCTCTGGATCCATGGGCTTTAGCAGGAACTGCCAGGAACTTATAGTGGGTGTAAGGAGGTTTAAAGTGTTGTTACCTTGGTGTTAACTTTCAGTATCTGGAACTGAGACAACAGCCTCACATACCCTCCAGTGTAGGTGCTAAGATTTTTCCTTTCTATTCACATACTCAGAGTCTTGTTGATAAATAACACAGAAGCTCAGGCAAACGTTTTCCAAAATAACCTGAACTATGATAAAATGAAGGCTATGCAGTCACAGAGATATTAAATATGAAAGACCTTACAGGATTCCTTATAACACTCTATAAAGAGATTCATCAGCAAGTCCTATTTTTATGGTAAATGATACATAAATAATGGTAAAGGTGTATAAGGAGAGCATATGAAAAATCACATGGTGGGCACAAATTGGGTGAGATCGAGCTTTAGTAAGGGTGAGTGGTTCTCCTCACTTCTGAAGTGTCTCATCTAGTGATGGATGCAAAACAGCAACATTTCCAAATGCAGTTTGCTTCAAGGTAAAGGGAAGGCTACTCTCTAACAAATGAGGCTTTGGGCTTTTACAGGAAGAAGGGTATCCTTCCGTTACTGCACGGTAAGGCACATTCAGTCAAAGACCTTTCTGAAGTTCATCCTTCCACCTAAACTCATTTGGATCCAGAGGGAATAGCCTCCTTTCACATTCCTGTAGTCCTCACATGTTTATATAGATGTATGATAATTCCACACAATTTTGCAAAGAGTCATAAAAATAATAATATCGCAATCAGAGCAACTGTGTCAAACAAACATTCCCAGGTCTCCTGATTCTGTCTGCACTGCAGAGACTCTCTGCTTCCAGTGGAATTTAAGGTGACTATGCACAGAAAAATACCGCTTCAGAGACACAAAGGCCCTTTCTGATGAAGTTCCCAGCACATCATCTGTTCGCTGGAGGTGATGTGCTATGCAAAGGAGGCTGGGGATGGGCTCCCAATCAGCTTACCCTGCAAAGGACTGGCTCAGGTTGAAAACTCATTTCTGTTCCTTGCAGTGTCCCCAAATTCCCCACCTCCAAGGCTCTTCATTAATTCCATAATATACGATTTTGTTTTCCGTTTGTAATTTTCTGCTGTTATGATTTCAGGGTTTCAGAATAATCAATTATTGTGAGTATGGCAAGACCATATAAAAGCTGGCCTACCTGAAAGTTATATTTGATATCAATTCATGTAATTCAGTCACAAACATCTCTCATTTTGTCTCCAAGGAGAGATCCTCTGTCTGAGCATTGACAGAGCTCTGCCCTCCTAGGTCAAGTTTGCCTCCCAGTTGATCCAGGCCAGAAGGTAATTTGCATTTTTAATTGAATTTCTGAAAATCTCACACAATATCTTTTGATCATATTTAGATCCCTCCTCCAGAATCTGCAGTTTAAAAAAAATTCTGTAATTGTTCTGAACTGTTCTATGTGCGAAACTAAGGAAACATCTGCAAGGTCTTGTTTCCATACATTGAAAGAGAAATTACTTTAGCTTATTAACTATTATACAGAATTGAGTGTGGTTTTCAATAGTAACTCCCAAACCTGCTCCTAAGAACCTGAACAGATAATACTGGAGGAGGTCATGACAGAGGAAATTGAAACATCTGTAAGCTTCTTTTCTGGCTTCTTTTTTTTTTAAGTTTAAGCTTTTAAATCTTGAAAGTTCAGGTCCAGTTCTTCTATCAGAGATGATAAATGAACTACTGCATTGGAAGAAGATGCTGCTATTATTTTAACCAGTAAACTAACTCAGGGTTAATCTGGGTGTTATTTAACCTATTGAAAGTATTTTGAGTGAACATATGGTTTCTATTGTGAAATCAAGGCACAGTTTTAAGTATGAATAGAGATAATTACCCTTTAGACTTTAAACATTTATATGTGTCAAGTTGAATCAGAGCACTATTCATGGTCAATAGGTTGAAAGGTTATAAAGTTGAAAATGGAAATCAGTACTTTTGAGTAAAACTACATAGCCATTGCAAATAATGCAATTCACTACTGCTCTCTCTTGGAAACAGTCAGTAATGACACTCAGAAAATAGTCACCACATCAATAATACCAGAGATAATATTGTAAACCCCGATCTCTGGGTAAGACCTAATCTTTAATTTTAAAGATCATGATATCTAAATTCATCCCTGATGACTTCATCAGCTAAATTCTAGATGAGGTAAATGATGGATCGTTTCCCTTAGTGAAACACAAAGGTAGAATCTCTATAATAACTTTAAAACTTCATATAAAATGTGTCTTTTGTACTTCTGATTTGAATATTTAGTCGAAATGCAATTTTGGAGCTTTGACAGCCGGGCAAAAAAATTATGAATTGCTTGGCATGACCTTAATATTTATTTAAAAGATTTCTTTAAAATAGAATTAGAAAGTACTGAAAATATTTACAGGCCTTCAAAATGGACACCTTACAGTCTCAGAAGAACATGACCAACTGCAACGTAACAACAGCCATTTTTAAACTCACAAGGAAAAGAGGAGGGGTGGGTGAGAGAAGTTATTCATTTGAACAGTTCCTATTTTTAAATTTTTGTTTAAGCCCTGAAATCATTCAATATTAAAGAACTTTGATCAAAATTACTATATTGGTTGAATGTGGCTATAAATGAATTCTTCAGGCAACTTTATCAGGTACAGCTTTCATTTCCGTTTACAGCGTCCCTTTTGAACCGGGTGCTGGGCTAAGCTGAGTGTCACTCTTATTCTCTTACTTGAGTGATTATTGTTTTGTTAGAAAGAGGGGGTACATACAGTATTCGTGACATCAACTTTCTTCATCAGCTTGCTTGGAACCATTAACAGTAGATATCTGGGTCTCTTAAATCATCTGATAGTCATTGATTCACAGAATAGTGTTCCAGCACTGTAAGATGCCACCAGAAAAATCCAACTGGTCATGAAAGGCTTTGAAAAATAAGGTTATGACAGAGTTCCCAGTATCCCATACCGGCACCAAATTCAGGGTCAGATGGGCTCATAGTCTGTTGATAAACATATGGGCCTTCATCTTCTAAAAGAAAGTCTAATTATTTGTTCATTTATAGACAATTGTTTGTGTATATTAGTGCCAATCTTTAAATAAGTTTTAACACTTGTAAATTTATTACACTGTCATCGGTGACTTTTCCAGAGCTAAGAGAATTCTTCCTTACAGAAAGTTAGGACTCGGCTAGATTTGTTCTGCATAAAGGGCAAATGCGAAGACTAACAGTGAGGAAAGTGTAAGTGTGTCTGAATCATCACCAATATCAATCATTAGATCCTCTCACAGGGAGAAAACACTCAGCTATGCTTCTGTCTGTAATCCACGTCACTGCTAAATTGTCCTAAGAGAGACATGGCAGTGAAGGGAAAGGGGTCAGTAGTGGTAACAGGTTCCCACATGTGCTGTGGGTAAGCAAGGAACATGGGATCTGTCCAACATGAGCAATTTTCAAAAGAAAGTTGACTATTCTATAGCAAAAAAAAAATGCATCTGCTTCCCCACTTTAAGGCATTCTGTTGGTCATTCACCATAATAACGTAGTTTGAGATAATGACTTTCTAAAAATTCAGTAGCCCCTTGACTAATCTGTGAGCCACTGACTGTCCTGTACGTTAAGGAGACAGATGTCACATGATGAGCACAAGCTTGAGCCACTGTGTGCCAGGTCTCCAGAGATGATGAAAATAATTCACATAGCACAAAGGACCTCAGATGCTTTGTCGAAGAGTGAAATTTCAGCATCTTCAAACTATTCAATTATTTAGTAGTACTTTCACACAGCTATAGAATGTTTATTTTTTGTACTGCATATAAATCTTATTTTCCAATAATCTTTTAATTTTACAATTGTTAATGTTTTACAAATGAAACTATTTAAAGTATAAATGGTAAAGTATATGAGATATAATGATACAGTCTAGCTCACCAAATCAAATTAAGCTCTGTGCTCTCTCTCCTCTGTTAATACATATGGCACATTTATATAAAATAACCAGTAATTTTCACACTACTTTGTCTCTACGTTTTTGTATGTTTTCATAGACGTAACTTTTATATTAAGCTCCCAACGTACCTGCATTCCTTTTGTCATAGAGTTGTGAAATATTTAATGTAGTATCTCAGGATTTCTAAAAAGCAAGGAGATGAAAGGAATACAAGGATTGAATGCAGGCAGATGGAAATTTTCCTAGCACTACTGCTGCTCATTTAAATCATCAATTATCACAAGAAATATTTATATACTACCCTCCAGTTAATTATTTTTATTAGTTATTAGCCCCTGATAATTAAATACACAAAAATGCACAGTATGCTCTTAAAATAGTGTTCAAAACACCATGTATTAATAATGCATCGTAACTTGTATTGTCATTCATTAATTCACATTTCTGGGAGACATTTACTGTGTGCCTACTGTGTAATTTGGTGGTGAGCTAGACTGTACCATTGTTTCTCATAGAGTTTACCATTTATACTTTTGTAAACTTTACCTACACGGATTATTTTCTCCAGACAGATTTATCATAGTTTCAAGGCAGTTCAGGTATCTAATGCAGTACAGAAATAGATTTCATGTCTTTCTCTAAGAGCTTTCATTAGGAGACGTTTTCACCATTTCTAATGAACCACTTTGAAAAAGTCATTTACTTTGCATTCTGTCCAATATCTAACAAAATTTCATCACATCCTGGAGTTGAACCATTTGCTATTTCAACAAACCAGACTGAAAAACATCTCAGAAGTTGGTCTCAAATAATAGTAAAAATCCTTTAGTCTACATCTACTTCTGAAAAAAATGCTGAATGGGTTAAGAATCTCATTTCCATAAAGCTTATAAGCTTATTGCAAGTTCAGGGACGAACAAATACCAGACATTGTAAGAAATGCCCCAACACTTTAAGCTCTCTTTATAAGGCTGACCCCATTGTTTGAAGCCGAGAGACTCAGTTAGCTGATATTCCCTGTGCTTAACCCCTAAAGGAGGAACGTGACAAACTTGACCTGTGAAACAGTCCTTAATGCTACTTTAATGAATATTGAAACATTTGTGAAGAATTCATAAAAAATTAGCCAAACTTAAGAAAATTCCTGAAAACGACACCTGTGAAAACACATAAAGCACCCAGTACTGGAAATCACACAGCGTTTTATTTTACCCTTTTAATAACATTTGCTGCTCAGAATTACCTCATACTTAGCCCATGGCTTGTCATGGGAGGCTGAGAAGCAAAATAAAATAATGGGACCCTGCTAAAGGGATTTCCAGGAAATAAAAAGGATGAAATCTAGAAAACTTCTGTCTAAACAAATACATTTTCTAGATTTCTTCAAATTCTGCAATGCAGCATCATTTCTTTGAATGTCTTATTAGCACTGAAAAGTTATAGTGTTGGGTTGAGTACCAAATCCAGAAAGCAAAACTCATTTTCAAGATTGGACCACCAGAAACATTGTTCCTGTGGTATTGTTATTTAGCCTGGGAAAACAGTCCCATGGCTCGCAATTCATTATTTCTCCAAATATACTGGGCATTGATAGGAACCAATACTTGGGAACCAATTAAGGACTTTCACCTGTCACACATCCCAAAGCAATTCCAATGTTTCCCCAGTGTACTTCTGTAACATCCTTTACAGGCAAGTTTGCTGTTCAGCAAGAAGAAATCTTGAGGGTTTTCTTAGAACCCCCAATGCAGACACGAAGTACAAAATCCTAGAAATAACATACATTTGTTGTCTTTCCTACCCTTGATTTTGCTTGTGAACTGGAAAGTTCAGAAATTTGATCGTCAAACTGCTGAAACGGTTCTGAACCGGTATAATTTGGAAGTCTAACATTCTGTTGGATAGAAAACCATTGTGATCAATCACTAACTTGGGTTTGAATGTTAGAGCCAAGTTTATCAGCTGTATAGCTCTAGGCAGAAGGCCTCACCTCTCCAATCCTCTCATTTGTAAAAGGCTGAGAGAAAGTTTTTCTCATAGGCATGATTTGCTGGCTATTGCATTTATCTGTTCTATAACATTGGCCCCAAATACCCGATGTACAGGGATCGACATGTCACTGGATGACATGACACAGCATAACTTGTGTTCAACCAAATGCTCCTTTTTTCAGTTCTTACTTTTTAAAAGCTTTCACATAATATTTACTTAGGCTAGACAAAGTAAAACATTCAAGATAGCCTGAAATTAGTTTCCAGCATCAAAATCGAGTGCAGAAGTTTATCTTAAATGTTCAAAAGCCATCTTTTGCATCAATCACTGCTTCCAATCATTTGAAATTCTTGCCTGGTTACCTTGGTTGAAATTGAAAAAGTAAGCATTCACAACACTGTTAAATTAAAATCAGGAATGCGACCATGTAAACTGGTGTGCAAATTGTCTGAAATATATTGTCATTTTGATCTCAAAAACTTGTTTACTCTGTAAAATATTTCGGCCATTCACACTGTTTCCAAGGAAGAAAACGATAGGGCTCATACAACAAATTGATGCTAAATTATGCATGCAAAATGGGATTTTTGCTATTATGAAGAAGAGTATGAAGAAAGTGCAGCACTAGTAATTCAATGTTCAGTTTGTTTTTATTATTACCAGAAATGTGGGTATCAACTAATTTTGCAGGTTGGCTCATTGTACCTGTTTTTCAAATAACACTCCTCAGTGAACTGTCTCCTTCAGAAGTATATGCAGTCATAAATATCTAGGCCTTGTAGCAATTTCAAGACAACTAGCCATGTTCTACACAACTATTATAGTGGAAGAATCAAATTTTCTTCATATGTCATAAGAATATGTAAGTGGCTTCTCCAGATTTAACTACAGCAAAGAAATACAGCCCAGTTAGAATAATAACAAAACCCACCTTCACATATGAACTGTTTTTGATGGTTTTCTTTTGTGTTCACCAAAAATTCTATAGAAAACCAGTTAATTAGCTAATTTAAATCCATTGCAATTTCTATCCTTCAGATAGGTAGTATTTGTGAGTATGAGGGTTATAAGTCTTGTTCAATTCCACTGTACTTACAATTCTACTGTCTTTACAGTTTACAGGGAAGGATGCAAACTTATAGAGATTGAGTGATTTTTTTCCCTAAATCACACCAATAATTAGCGACTAATGTACAAACAGATGTAGAGAGTATGTGTTTACTAGTTACCTGGCAAGAATTTGGGCAATGAATTTGGTTTTACTTTAAGACAGCATGTCCTAATTGATAATATATTTTTACCTCCTCTCTCAGAAATGTAATTGTTGGGATGTAGTACTGCCTGCTGTGAGAAATGTATTTTTAGGAATGTGTGTTACTTCATACCTGTTAATTTTCTATACCAGATGGCAGAGGTATTTGATTTATGCACTCTTCTTCGTGTGGCCTCCTGACTGCTCGCTGTTTTATTTAATATGAGGGTTTTTTTTTTCACCACTGAAACCTTACTTTTTCCTGTACATGAAACATTATTTCTAAAGAAGAAAAACTGAGGGAAATTTTCATGCTATTGAAATGGAGAACAATTTGGTAGTTAATTGCATTATTCTTGTTAACATGCTCTGCCTAATATTCAGGCTTCATAAGAGCAGTGTGAATTCAATGGAACAGGAATCCTAACCAGGTGTAGGTTATTAAAGTAGCAGTTTCCAATTTTAAACTGCTAAATAAGGTGCATCAAAGTTGTTGTGCTTACTGTGCTTTTCTGGAAAGAAAAGAGGTACTTGTCAGGAAGATCACTCAATCTGCCACAGGACAGAATGACACCAAACTCCTTTCATTTTGAGTGGAAAAAGAAGTAATCATGTCTACAAGACACTCCAGCACCATCAAAATGAGTAGAAGAATATAGTTCATTAGAGCACAATTTTTATAATTAAGAAATAATTTGTGTCCCACCCCTTACCAAGGATATACTTTTCCTCATTTAGAAGTAAAATAAAAGCCTAATTAGAAAAGACCGTGAGATAAATGTTTCTCTCAGATTGTAACAGTTTGAATCCAAATTCTAAAAATTATTCTTGAAATTTTAGTAGGCCAGACTATCTTAAAGGTAAGCTAACTTCAAAAATGGAATTTATGCCCTGAAATCAATTGAGACTGAAGTTTCATTAAGTTCCTAAAATCTTTAGATAGTTTCATCATAACACTGTCAAGGGAAGCTTAAGCTTTAGCTGTGGGAATTATAGGAATGCAATGCCTACAAGTTCAACTTAGAGCAAGTCACAAAAACACCTGGTGGCAATTTCTCAGTCTTAACATTACATCCGTAACAAATCTGACACAAGTCAGAAAACCAAAGTGGATGGATACATAGGGCATGCATTTGTTTTAGGAAGGAGAAATGTTCCCAGTAAATAGTTTGGTAGCTTATGACATTGTAGATAATCTAGTCTGTGTACTCTCTCTTTCAATGGTTTCTATTTTACGCACAAATAATCTCTTTCTCAAAGAAAATAAATGTGTTTCTCTAAAGCTCCAACCTAGTCAATGCTGGAAACTAGATTAGAATCTTCTAAGTTACCACTGTCAACATGTACTCGTGGTTAAAGCAAAATAATATAATAAAAATGCATGATGGCATGTAAATGGCACATTTGCCATCATACAATTAAGTGTGTATTGAAAAGGAATTGAGAAATCACATTTTCTGTGATTTCTTGTTGATCTGGGGACAGTGAAAGGAAGAACGAAGACACCAGTCAGGGGATTAAGTCTACCTATGAGAAAGCTTGCAGTTTTCTTGGTTATTTTTATTAATGTTTATACAAATAATCTAGCTTCTAATGTTGATTTTACAAATTTATATGAATCAACCATAAATGACACTTTCTCTCTCTCTCTCTCTCTCTCTCTCTCTCTCTCTCTCTCCATATATATATGCATTCCAACACATCATATAGCACACGATAAATGCATATAAATTTATCTGTCAATTTAGAAAAGTGATGATTTTTTTTGAGAAGGGACTGTTTGGAAGAGAACTGAGACTTACTGGGGGCGAATGCCAAGCGATGCACACACTGCATAATGTTTAAAGAGAGATGCGCACATCGTAAGTATCTATTATTTCTTTGTGAAGAAAACATTCCATGTCCTTTGTTCAAGCTCCTTTTTGGAAATATGGACTGCAATATTGCTATCTGTAGTCAACAATAGAAGACTTAAGCCTGTTTCTCTTATGTTAAATGTATCCTTGAGTCTCTTGACCAGGTTTCCATCATTCCTTCTTCCTTCACACTTCCCCATTCTCTAGTCATCACTACCCTCTGTGCCTTTAAGTTAATTTTAGATCCTATACCTGTGTAAGTTCATGTGTTGTTTTTCTTTCTCTGATGTGCTCATCTCAATTATTTAAGTCTTCTAGTTCGATTTATGTGATCACAAATGACTGGGACTGATATTTAATTGGCCTTGTTTATAGGTGATTATGCAAGATCAAAACACAGTAGATGGGTTGGCTCAACAGTTACCGCAGAGAAAGAATAGGATGTACAGAACATAATGGTGGAGAGAGGGGGCTTTCCAATGGATGACTTCCTGACTTGAAGCTTCCAGTACACAGCAATACGTAGACAAAGCATATTTGTTGATCAAGTACATTGTGCACAGCAGGAAGTGCTAAATATAGCAGATGAGTATGTATTCCAAACTGCTTGAATATCACACACGCCATATTGACAAAATAAACAGAGTGAAAGTAGAGTCCTCATTTCTGGACCTATGTACATTTGAACCTGAGTAAAAATGACTGTATCCAGCTCAGTTCCCATAAACCATGGAAAGTTTTAAATCTTATTTTCTGTATTTATCACATGAAGATTATAACAATCCCTATACCAACAGCTCTTATAGCGGAAAGTGTATCAGTGGGATTATACAAATGTATAGTTGACCACTTAGTAGCATGCCTGACAGTTATAAATGACTCAGTAAATGCCAACACTTGCCATCAGTACTCGTGTTGCAAGGAAGCAGAATGTATAATCAAGAATCATCAAGTGCTCAGTTGGGGAACTATGATTGCATACTCAGAGAAAGGAGTTGGAGGTCAAGGAAACCTTCATAAGTCAAGGTGGTGCTAAGACAGCATATACGACTTGGCTGGGCTTGGAGTAGATCATTCCAGCTAATGAAATCCTAGAGACATCATAGCTATTATCTTGGACCAAAACTACATGTGCTTGGAATAAACATCAACTAATAGAAAGTATGTATTGAGCCAAAATCATGCTCAAAGTAGAGATCTACATGCTTTCTAAATAACATCAAGTATTTATAATAATCCTATATGGTTGAGGCATATATCAAAAACTCAAAAGCAGAAGCTAAATGGAATTGCCTAACATTGTCTATTTGAGTCCTAAATGGGAAGAAAAAGAAGGTACCCAGAGGTTTTGGTCTTAATCAATAATCTGTATAGTGCCTTGCATTTCTGTTATCCAAATCTATGTTCAATAGTAAATGCAAATACATCATTTAGAGAATATCCTTAGCATTGGGATTCTGACAGTCTTCTGCAGAAAGAGTGTGTCAGCTACTGGAATTCCAATTTTATAGTATCAATCTTGATCTTCAGAACAAGAAATACAGTATTTAATCAGTCACAAATTTACTAAAGCAATAAAAGTAAAATATGAAAGAGCCTATAAAAATCCCACCTACACTATCATAGCATTATAAAAGGCTGTGGATGGCAAATCATAGTTATATTTTCTTACTATAAAATAATAACCACGTGAAAGTTTGAAGGTTGGAATTTAGCTATGTCTGAAAACGGATTTCATATGGTGACTAAATCTATCTGCTCTATCCTAACTTGTTATAATTTCTGGTTCATTTATTTTACATGGGAAACTTACACTAAAATGGTAGTTTAAATATAAATGGTGGTTTAAATATAGGAAACCTGCAAAGTTCTATTGAGCTCTCAAATAATTCCTGATTTTTCCAGGTGCAATTTACTCAATTTAACCTCATTATCCTCACTTTGCCATTTCAACAAGAAGTCTGTGGGCCATTTTAAGGTCCCTGGATATTAACACTTCTAATAGGACTTGGGCATAGAGCTGGGGAAGGTGACGTTCAGATCAGCCCAGTTGCTGTAGCTTTTATTCATTTTAAACTGAGGCTTTTGACTAAGGCAGAAAATTAGCACTTCTAACTGAAGTGTGATTTATCTTTGATGAATCATACCCAATTTTCATCCTTTCTTCATTCAGCTATGTAGAAAAGAGTTTATTTGGTCTCAGCAACTTATGGCAGCCCATGCCTAGACTTCCTCCAGCATGGGTTGTATGAATTTAATAAAGGGCTCTGTGCTTTCAAGTCCTAAGTACAGTTACAGTTAAGACTGCCACTTGCAGCTCTATTACTTAACTCCGTCACTAGCTATTACCACCTGTATTACATGTGACCATCTTGATGATTTTTGTCTTGTGACTTCTGGGTCAGTTTTATTTTCTTCTGCCTGTCATTTTCCAGTCCTGACAACATCCCAGGTCCTCACACACCGCCTTGTTGCTGTGCATGCTGCTCTCAATGATTATCCTGCTTTGTCCTGTAATTTTTAGCTGGCATCCACCTGTCAGTGACAGCGGGAGCAGGAGCCAGAGACACCGTCCAAGCTCCTTCCTGTAGAAGCCTGAGGAGATTTTTTTTTTTCAGACACCTGTACTCTCCATCGGGTAAAGCTGGCATTCGTGACTGAAACACAGAAAAAGATGTCAAGATGAGTCAATGGGAAAGAAAATTGGAGATTATTAAGACATGTTAACACAGATCTGAGCACAGGCATTAGTGGGGAGAGATGTAGTTAGGAAAAGAACAGTACAGACCCAACCCAACCAGGACGGGTACAGAATGGCCAGGGAAGAACTGTCTTAACCATCACCACTTAGATGATTTGATAGGTTTCTGAACTTACACAGCTTACAGGGTTTCAAAGGAGCCTCCATTTTTTATCTTTTCTTCCATTATTTCCTTTTTTAAAACTTTAATCATTTTCTTTCTTTTTTTTCAAGTGAATGAGAACTAGGGGTGGTCCCTTAAATGCACTGGATAGGATTATAGACTGATAAGATAAAACCATTAGTCATGAGGGTAGAGAGAGTTCCTACTACCCAAAGTCACAGGGAGTTAAGAAATATGTTTCTACTATAAACAAAGTATATGGACTTTTGACACCTTGGAAATAAGTTAATTAAAGAGGTCATGCATGTTTAATCATCAGCATGGCGCATTGTTGTTTTAACACACTTATTTGACATAAATCTGTATAAAGTGAATATCATCTGCTTGTAGGCAATTTTTGTAGCAAATTTTAGTAATTGCGCTGCAAGTCTTTATTTGTGCATGTATACACCCATGTTCACATGTGTGGATGCACGTATGTAGGTATGCATGCAGAAGTCAGAAGTCAACATTAGCCAGAGACCCTACTATCCCTGTGTTCCCAGTGCAGGGATTACAAGCATGTGCCACCAAGCCTGGCATTTCACATGGGTGCTGTTTACTAGACTCAGGTTCTCATACTTGCAAGATTGAGCAATCTTCCCAGCCCCATGTGGTAGAATCCTTGACTCTCAACTGGTAAGGCACTTCAACCAGACTCAATAGTGAAGGGTTCTTTTTCCTTGAAATGTTATTTATTTATTCATGTGTTTGTTCATTATTTATTTTTGTCTTTCTATTCCTCCACACACTCATGTATCTATCAAACGTCTATTCAAATCAACTTCCCTAATTAGAAAGACTACTGACTCTTCTCCCTCTGTCTTCTGGGATCCTCTTTACCCTGTTCATTATTGTCAAGAGTATCTACCTCTCTCATTAGAACAGGAGTTTCTTGACAGTTTCAAATGTCTTGTATAATAGGTCAGTGATGGTACATGTTAAACACTCATGCTGTGATTTTGAAATAATAACATAGCTGACATTTTTTAGTGATTATTATATGTATTTGATACAACGTATTCATTGTTCATTTCATAATATGACCCTATAAATTAGAAACTATTGTAATCATCATCTTCATTGTAGGAAACAGACCCAGTGCTATTATTATAATTAAAATGACTGAAGGGATTTCAGCATCAGACTTTGGAGACATGGTAATGATTCTTGAGCCTTCACTTACAGCACATGACCCCCCTGAGTAAGTGAGAAAATAAATCCCTATCCTTTAATTACATGTTTAGAGCTCTGTTCATGTGCACGGGGGAGTTATCATACAATTTCACATTTACTAAGTGCATCTTAGATACTATTCATGAGGGGCAAACATCTTACCTCAAGATTGCAAAATAGCAGTGACTAACCGTTGCTATGAAAAGTCTTAGACGCAATGGGGACACAACAGTGAGTGTTCAGTAGCACACAGAAATAGTCAAAATTTTCAGGATGAAATTGAATATTAAAAGATGAAAGGCCTTAGCTGGGGCATGGTGGCACATGACTTTGATCCCAGCACTCAGGAGGCAGAGACAAGCAAATCTCTGTGAGATTAAGGTCAGCCTGGTAGTGAGTTCCAGGCCAGCTGTGGTTACTAGGAGACCCTGTTTTTTAAAAGACCAAAATACATAAAAATAAATTAATAAATAAATATAACAAAATGGAATTTTTTATGACAGAGCCAGCAGGAAAGACGATCAGGTAAAGGGAACAGAATAATTAGTACTGAAAAAAAGATTGAACTGGAAACAAAAATAAAAAATGAACTCCCAGTATAGAAGAGCTGACCTCAAAGGAACCTGCCCAGCACTTAGGATCACCCTGCTCATCAGGCGGATTTCCGTCTCCTATCTATCAAGTATCTGTCTGTCTATCATCTGTCATCTTTCCAGCCATCATCTAACATCATCTCTTTCTGTATGTATCCTCTACCTATCTGTTATCTCTTGTCAATCATCACCCATTTATCTATCATCTATCCATTACCTAGATATCATTTATCTCTCTACCATCTATTATCTATCACATAACTGTCATCTATTATCTCACATCTATCATCTTTCTCCATCATTTTTAATACAGTTTTTACTTTTTTATTATGTTTAAGTGCATGAATGTATTGCCTACATGCATGTAAGTGCACACATGTCATGCCATGCCTACGGAGGTCAGAAGAGGGTGTTGGACCTCTGGAGCTGGAGTTAAAGATGATTGTTAGCTGCCATGTGGGTGCTCAGATTCAAACCCAGATCCTCTGCAAGAACAGCCAATGCTCTTAACTGCTGAGCCATCTCTCCTGCCCCTGCATTATCTTCTTATCTATCCTCTATCATCTACCTCTCCATCCTCTGCTTATCTATATCTATCATCCATTCTTCAGCTATAAGCTAGGGATCATCTATCCCTCCTTCATCCATCTATCAATTTATCTATCTACCTATCTATATATCATCCATCCACCCATCTATCCTCTCTGTGTATTGTGAAGGTGTCTGTATGCAAATCCTTGATCTCACTAGATTACACAGTTATTTTAAAATACAAGTAAAAGAGCACCTTCCACATAATTCCAGTCCTGCAAAATTCTAGAGAAGATAAAAGTGCTCTATATAGAGAAAATATCAGGGTGACAGTGCCCTTTGCTCTCTGTGGAGGAGCATATTTTACGGTTAAACAACATGATTTAGCCAGTACCTTTCTGTTTATGTCACATTCCAACATGCACTAAAGAGCACAGTAGTGCTGACAATGACGTCTTTTTTGCTCCTAGCTTGAATGCCAGTGTTGTCTACATTTCTTATATGAATGAATCTATAGATCAAAGGAGGTAAAGCAGGAACTTACACATAGAACCACCTTTTCTAGTTCATTTATTTTACAAGGTAATTCAATAGGAAATGGAAATCCATCCTCTCAAATCATGTCAAAACAAGTGGCTAAGCAGTTGACATAATTTCTCACATATTTATGATAAAAAATTTGCAATTTATTAGAGGGAAAGATTGAAGAACATCATTTGATTTAATATTTCTTAACACAGAGAAAGAAAAGTTAGAAGACAGCGTTTTAAAATTGGACTTCATAAGGTTACCATCTTTCAATAAAAATCATTAAGAAATTAAAAATACAAGCCACATTCTTGGAGAAAATATCCATTTTATATAGTCCCGAGGGAAAAAAATTTGTTCATAATATATGGTCAAAATAACTGCTGCATCTCAATAACAAAATGACAAAATAAACCAATGACAGTGAAAGCAAAGATTTGAGCAAATACTGTGGAAACATTCATAGTAAGCTAATGACTAAAAATATGAAAAGCTGCTCAGAGTTGCCCATTATTAGAGAGAAGTAAATCAAACTGCACTGATACCATTTTACATAAACTGTAGTAAAGTTTAGAATTAATGGTGTTGTTGACAAGCTCAAGAAAAAAACTGGAAATCTTACTCTTACATTGCTGATATGATGAACAATGTTACAACCACTTTGGAAAACTAACAATGTCTTACAAAGTCAATCAGTCATCCGTTACATGGCCCATTACTTCTGATGGTAGTTATTTACACCAAAGGATGAAAAAAAAACTTCATTCTGAAAAACTTGTTTATTCTGGTTTTACCCATAACAACCTTAGACTAAAAGAATTCAATTTTTTTATCAGCTGAGCAATTCATAAGAAAATATTACACTCACGCTGAAATTATTTATTATCCATAAAAATTGATGAGGTGGCACTAGAGAAAGAAGAAAATTGCTAACATGGGGTAGGGAGAAACTTCTTGAGTAGTTGATACTGTTCTATATAGAGATTAGATTTTTGGTCAAAGGTTGCATATATTTGTACAAATTCAGTAAAATATTCACTTAATATCTTTGCATTGCACTTCATGTAAATTTCCTAATGTTCTGTCTTGGGGGGATTTCATGTGCTCACCTGTGCATTCCTGAGTGAGAACGGGAGTTTGATTTAGGGTGTGTTCTTGGATCACACTCCACCTCATTTTTTGAGACAGTGTCTGTCACTGAACCAGGAATTAACCTATTCAGCTACCATGGCCAACAGACACCAGGGGTCATTACACTCTACCGCCTCAGTGTTGGGATTACAGATGCGTATTGATGGGCTTGGCTTTTACATGAGTGCTGGGGCTCAAAGTCTGGTCCTCAGTACTTACCCAACATGCACTGTACCAACTGAATTATCAGCCAAGGCTCACAGTTGTTCATTTTGTGTTCAGAAAAGTAAAATTAATGTTCCCACCTAATCATACATTCTCAAAATTTTGGAATAATAGTAAAGAATGTCAAAAAAATGATGCAGAGTGACTTCCAAACCCCAGAGAATTCTCTGATAGTTTTATTATGAGAGAAACACATTTGTCACATGTTTAATTTTTTTCTTTCTAATTTTTTTCTGTCTAACTTTTATTGAATTCTTGTGCATTTCATACAATACAGCTTAATCATATTTAGACCCCTCCCATGGGATCATGCATTCTGTCATATATGTTAAGGCTTATCGAGTTAAGTTTGTGTCCCACATGTCCCGCTGTGTGAGTTCATCACTGGAGCCTGGTCAACCTATCTAGTATCATTCCCTTAAAGAAGACTAACCCCTCTCACCCAGCAGTGATCAGTGATCAATAGTTCCCTAGCTAAGATTAGGAATTCTTACCAACTTCCCCATTTCTATGCTGGGGTTTTGTCTGCTTTGAATTTCCATGGGTCTTGTTCATGCTGTTATCGTTGCTGTAAGTTCATATGAGCAAGTTCTCAGTCACCTAGAAAACTGTTTTCTTGCGATGATCTACCACCCCTGGCTCTAACCGCCTTTCTGTCCCCTCTTTCCCATGGTCTCTGAGCCCTGGGTATCTGAGGTTTCATACAGAAGTCTTATCTGGGACACGCACTCTGCAGTCTTTTTTTCTCTACATTTTGACCAGTTGTAGACTTCTGTATTAATTGCTATCTGTTGCATGAAGAAAGTTGACTGGTGCGGGTTAAGAGATGTATTAATGTTCTCTCTTTCACTCATCCTGCTATGTTCCCTGAGCATTAGGTGTAGAGGTTACAAGTCACTTAGGGCTCACATCTCACAGACACTTATTCTCTGCATTTGATCAGTCGTGAAACTCTGTAATAGTCTACATCTGTTGAAAAAAGAAGTGTCTTTCATTCTTTGACGAGTGGTGAGAAATATATTTGTCTGTAAATACAAGGATACATTATTAGCATACAGTAAGAAATTATGTTGTCCAGGGAAGTGACAGAGTAGGTTTTTTTCTAGGATCTATGACCTCTCCAGTCACGTATATTTACCCATGTTTATAGTACCACACATGAGTTCCCTTCCCACTGAGTGGGCCTTAAGTCCATGGAGACAACAGTTGATTACTCCTTAGATAATAGTGCCACTCCTCTACCAGTAGTTTACTGCACAGGTCATTGTTGTTTTTTAGGCTTTGGAGCTGGGTCAGACCATTGATTGGTTTTCTCCCTTACCAGCTTGCATCGTATCCTCCAGACCTATGAGAGCTAGTCTTCAGGGAAGAGGCTTCCAGGTTAATTCCAGCATAATTGCTTCAAGTACTATGTTATAACTATGCCCTGTCTTCAGCAATAGGGTCTCACCTTTAAGTTCTGGGAGGAAATCAAGGACTGTGGCAAACCCGGTGTTTGGGAGTGTCTTGTACTACCTTGACCACATACATATGTAATTGTATATGTATTTTTCAATAGCTTTTTGAACTAATACATTTCCCTCTGGTTTTAATGCATTTTCTCATACTGTAAGTTACATACCTTACGATTTGCTCCAAAACACCCTGATATTTCAGTACCATAGAGCCCCTCCAGCACACCTCATGGTACGAGGACCACACTCCTTTCATCCCATTTCATTGTTCTGGCTTCTGAATGTGTAGATTAATTTGCTCCCATAGAGTAACAAAATCACACTGTATTCTCTTGTATCTGAGCTTTTCTAATTAAAATTTTGAAATTTATGATTTGTTGTTTGAAATTATAGCACATTCCTTTTATTTGGTGGTATTTTCCTTACTTCTGTAATGTGTATTGATGTTACTGCCACTAAACATTGCCTTGTTTCCAAGGACTTAGATTAGAAATCGGGTTCTAGACAAAATTTTAAAGTTAAAGTTTCACATTTATGTATGTGATGCAACTTTAGTCATTATTTTTTGAGACAGTTTTTCATGTATTTCTGGAAAGCCTCAAACCTTCTATAAAGCCAAGGATGACCTTGAGCTCTTGATTGGAATTACAAGATTGTACAACCACATCCATTTTTTTAAACTAATTTTATTTTAAATATTTATTTGTTATGTGTGTGTCAAAACATGTGTCATGGCACATGTGTGGAGTTCAGGGGACACTTAAGGGTGTTTGTTCTCTCTGCCCACTGTGGGTTCTGGGGATTGGATTCAGATTGTCAGGCTTAGCCACAGGTGCCTTTACCTGCTAAGCCATTGCCTGTCTCATGGCACTTAAATTAACTTTTGAACATGGTGCGATATGAGAGCAAAATTCATTGTTTACACATGAGTACAGGAGTTTTCCAGGAACATTTGACAAAAAATAACAGTACAGTAAACATGACTTTTGGACTTCTCTAAAATGAATTGCCTAGAAATATGTCGGTTGACTTTTGTATCTTCTTATGATCTATATATGTTTATATAACTTGATGTCAATAACACAACTCATTGTCTTGATGTTAATACATACCTTGTTTTTTCTTATAAGATACTGTTGTGATCAGACCATGGTAGCCCCGGTTTTTCAAATTTTGGAGAGGAGGGTTGCTTACAAGAATTTTTGTTTGTCTTTAATTTTCCTATCCTAAGTGATTTGTATTTGTTAATTTTAGAATCATCTACAAGTATCAGTGAAAGTTTTCACTTTATCAAATCTCTAGAGGAATTTGGAGGCACTCTGTCACAATATCCACAGCTGTAACATCTGGAGACACAAGATTTCTCCATCAATGCAGACCCTCTTTAATTCATTTCAGCAGTGAAAGCAGTGTTTACCTAGGTCTTGCATACCTTCTCCTTTAACCTCTAAGTATTGATTGTATAAAATTTGATTGTTTATCACTAAACAACAAAACACAATTAATTCTTATATTTTGATCTGTTCATTAACCTTGCTGATGAACTCATGAATTCTGTCTTTATTTTTGTAATTTTGTTATGAATTTTCTACATGCAGTATCATGCTGTCTTTGAAGAAATAAGGAAGGCATTATTTTTAATCTATCTATCTTTCTATCTATCATCTATCTATCTATCATCTATCTATTTATCTATCTATATCTATCAATCATCTATCTATCTATCTATCTATCTATCTATCATCTATCATCTATCTACTGGTCTTTTGAGAATAGGTCTCCCTGCAGCCCCAGCTGGCTTGGAATTCCCTATGTAGACCAGGCTGGCCTTGATCTCACAGAGATTCACCTTCCTCTACCTCTCAAGTGCTCAGATTAAGGTGTGTGCTACCAGGCCCAGCTATCTTTATTGTTTTATGACCCCAATGTTTCATATTGCTGTTTGCCTCTCTGTAATATTAACTAAAATCTCTAGTAGAACACTGAGTAGAAAGGAAATCCAACATATTTGCCTTATTCCTTGTTTCAGCAAGGAATGTTATAGAACTCTCCTCTGAGCATAATAGCCATTACCACATTCGTGAGAGGCAGCTGTGACTATTCACAGGAAACCCCTAAAAGTGAACCTGTTGGCATTGGTCTTCTCTCCTAGAGGAGCTGGGAGGGTCCTCAGAGCCTCGCTGCGATCTTAACCAGTGTTTTCATCTCATTGTCTTCCCCAGTGCAACTGGGCTCATGTCTCAGAAGTAACATTTGGAAATGACAGGAAGGTATATTCTATGCAATTATGGAGATATGGTCATCCATGCTGGGCTGGGTCTTGGTGATCAGACTGCTTTGATCACCCATACCCCAAAACTCACCTGTGACCTCTGTGAAGGAGTTCAAAAACTTACTGTTTCTCCAAGTTGGACTTCGGTGTAATCATCATCTGGGGCGATAGACATTCATTCATGTTTCCCCAGGAAAAATTCATATTAAAGAATATGGGTATTTAGTTTTGAACTCTCAGGTATGAGGTAAACTGGATGCTTTGTAGATGGTCTGTGTTCTGCTTATAGTGGGAACATTTCCTTAAATTCAGTTTGCTGGGTTTTTTTCTAAATCATATTTAGTTATTTGATTTTATCAAGAATTTTTCCTGCCTATAGAGATGATCATATATTTGTTTTCCCATCTACTGTTGGCTCTTTTCAGGTTGCTTATATGAGAAATTAAACTGATTAAATTTTGAATGCTAAACAACACTTGCTTTCCTGGAAAATAATTCACTAAGTAATGACAGATTATCAGTTCATTTATTGGATTAAATTTACTAAAATTTTATTTAGAGTTTGTACATCTATGTTTATGGGGAATGTCATTACAGTTCTCTTTTCCAAATGTTCTCAAGATTTAATATCCTGGTAATGTGCAAAAAAAGACTAAGTGGACCTAGACTGTTCAAAACCTGCATGTCCCTAAGAAAAGACTAAAGTCAGTACTGGCCATTAGTCAGTTCCTGGGAGAAGTGCTCCAGTCCACTGGAGTATTCTGCCTGATGAATGAGTTTTGAGGATGTGGGCCTCGGTATGGATTGGGACAGATAGTTTATTCTAACCATATGAATTAGGTGAATCCCTGCTTTTGTTTAGTAGTGTCTGAGGAGGAGAAGTGGGGATGGAGTCTGAGCAACTGAGCTTGGTCACACAGGTGTCAAATGCCTATGTGCTTCATGACAATAAATATGACAATAAAAATAACAAGGCCTTGAGGACCTTCCTGACAGGCCAAACTTTGCAAGCGTCAGACCTCATTCCTGGGAAAAGCTTGATTTTGTTCTTGTACTTAAAACTCATTCTGCCTATAAAAGAATGCTAAGTTGACATTCTAGACTGCACTGCCTCCAATTCATAAATTGAAACTTTAGGCCCTGGGAACAGTATTAGGAAATGGTGTGTGTGTATGTCTGTCTGTCTGCATGCACCATGGGAAGATTTGTGAGTACATACTCAGGACCTTCACCAAAACCTGACCATGCTGACTCCCTTTCATCAGATTTTCTACCTTTTAGGCCATGAGAAACAAATTGTGTTTTTAAGCCAAGTAGTATATGACATTGCATTCTTTGTGTTATTTTATTTATTCTCTTGTTTCATTCATAAACATTCTTTATGCTATTTCATTCATTTAAGTTTTTTGTATCATTATGCTCTTTAGAAGCCTGACTTAGAAGTTATTTATATGAAAAGGTTATTTCTTCAGGCTTAGCCTTATAACAACATACTAACTGTTGTCAGAAAGATATTCAATGTCTAGTCCACTGAATTATTAAATTCAAACATACCTATATTATTAAGAAATGTCTTATGATAGTATACATTTGCTTGAATTTTTTCTGAACATTAGATATATGTATTACTGTTATAGCTGTTTTAAACTATTACTTCAATATTCTTTCAATATCAAAGTATCTGTAGTGATAGTACTCCTTTTGTTTGTAAAGTTATTAAATTACATTTCCTGGTTTTTTTTTCTTCCTCAGCCTGACCAAAGGCATACTGATTACAGCAATCTTTTCAGTGAATAATCTTATTGTTCAATTGATTTATTTTTCTTATGGATTTTTGTGTTTTCAATTTCACTGATTTTTGCTTTAAAATTTCTCTCTTATTTATGGTTTCTTTAAATAGTGTTCAGAGACATAACCAACTTTAATCTCTATTTTAGGAAATACCTGATCTTGGAAAAATGTGCCATAAGTTCAAGAAAACCACTATTCATTTAATGGCTATCATATGCCTTTCATTGAAGTAAAACCTGACAGTTTGATGACTTCTGATAATAATCCTATAAGACTACATGCTGTTATTACTGTGTTTTTCATTGTTTGAGATTTCATACATATAGCATGTACTTTGGTCAATTCTACCCCCTGCTTCCTCCCTCCAATTCCTCCTCTATCCCATGCTGTTTTTATCAGGAGTTTTCCCCCCAATTTCACGCTCTCTCTCTTTCTGTCTCTGTCTCTGTCTCTCTCTCTCTCTCTCTCTCTCTCTCTCTCTCTCTCTCTCTCTCCCTCTCTCTGTGTGCTTACTTAGTGCTTGCTGTATGTGCATGGCTGTACAAACACCCATTGGAACATGGGTAGGTTTTCTGGGGCCATGTCCCTGAAAAATATGCACTGTCCATCCCTCAGCAGCCAATAACCCAATTGCACCATGTTACAGATAGGAGCAGCTCTGGTCTCAATTTGGCAACATCCATCCCATTTTTTGAAACAGGGTCTCTAAACATTAAGCTTTCTGTTTGGGCTGGACTGACTGGCCAGCGGTCCCTCAGGATCAACTTGTCTCCACCAACAGTGCTGGGGTTACAGGCACTCACCACCACACTTTTTTACTTCAATGCTTTGCATCTAAACTCCAGCCCTTATGTTCATTCAGCAAGTACTTTACCCACTAAGCCATCTCACAGGTATCTCTAATCCTTGTCTTAACAACTAAATTATATTAAAACTTATTATATACTAGATATATACTAATGCACATATACTTTCAACAGCCATATGAGATTGGTTATCGCAATTTTGCGGGCAATCTGGATACCCAAAGAAAGAAAATTTGCCGAAAATGTAAAACTTTTGAAATACAGAATTTATAATTAAGCACAAATGGTTGGGATATAGAATTCCTGCTCTTAGCAACTAAGCTACCTAATTATTTCAGCAACAGTTTGTTTCTAATGTATGCAGGGTGACAGGCAACATTTGTCTTATATGAAATTTATATGCAAACTGAATAATTTAAAATAGAAAAATCAATGAAATTTTCCTTAAATCATCTGAAAATCCACTGATCATTCTCTTCTGATTTATCAATATAATGATAGGTACCTTCTGATTTATGAATATAATGATGATTTGGATAGCCAGAATAGTTACTGAGTTTGAGTACTTCCAAATAAAGTCAGGTAAAAAGGAGGGAAAAAATACCATTTTCCCACTAATATATCTGGGTAATAATTATAACGAGAACAAAGAAGCAGATACTTTGAGAAAACATCAGGTAATCTAAGTGCTTCATAGCCAATAGAATAATTAAGTTTGAAAATAGATCCTTCAATATATGGAAATACTTCTTTTAAGGATCATTTGTTAGTTTGTGTTGCCTACTATTTTGCAACTTGATTTTAAGGAGCTCTTAAACAACTCAGAATTAACATTAGCATGTATGAAACACCAAAATGGTTCTTTAAAATAAAAAAAGGCATTCGGAGCACATCTGCCCTAATGTTATACGTTTAAGGAATCTGTGTCTAAAGGAATTTGATAGTGTATTTGTGTTTTTCTTTAGGAAGTTGCTCTATGTGACTCATAATTAGCCTGTGTATCAGGAGAGATGGGTGTTGCCATGGTAAATACACATTTTTTAATTGAATAGCAAACTAATAGGCACATAAAACCAACATAACTTGTTGGCACGCAAATTGCCTCTCCTGGGGCTGAAAATAAACACAATCCTCTTCTGAAATATTCTTTTTTCCTGGGTTTTGTTTACGTAGTCGAGATATATCCTTTTACAGCCTGAAGTTGCTTTCTTTAGTTTTTCTCACTTCCCTACAGATTTGCAATTTTCCTGGTTTGTGGGGAAACTACATTGTGTACAAAGAACACATTAAGATGTCCTAAGTCACAAAAGCCCATGCTGGGATTGCCATAAATATCAGGAATCCTTGCCTTGTTAAAACATGATGAGAAGCAATATTAAATATGATGCATGAAATTCCTCACAACTTCATTTTACAGTTCCCTGCTGAACAGGGACTGCTGTATAAAAGGAGTAGGCAAGAACACCTTCAAATTCTACTACAAAAAGTAAACTGCCAGGCTTGTCAGTTCAAACCACCATGCTCTTCCCGCAGTCCAGTGTTTATTTAATCTTCTTGCTCCAGCCTTTCCCATTGATACCTAACCCTGGTGTCAAACCCAACTTATCAAAATCTTCCATTGGCACAGTCATGGAAAGCTTTCTCCTTGTATTTTACTTTATCTTCTATTTGGATATTAGGGACACAGGTGCCATTCGTTCTCTGAGGTGTTAAAGGATGGCCCGCTCTTGGTGATTCACAGGTGATATAGCAATTTGCAGAATGATACTTTGCCTCCTTTTTTATTTTCAATTTTTTTTCCCCCTGGTTTTTATTTTAACCACAACGAAGCGTGTGGAGAGTGCGGTCATTTGGATTCATACCCAAGTTATTTGGGGAAGCACACTGACAAATTTTTAAGTAGACATTGTATTTTACAAAGAATGCTGTTCTGAGGTCACTGTGGCCTGAACAATAAGAAAATTCAGGACTACAGGAGGCAAGCACAACAGGACGTCCGAAAGTAACAACACCTACTTATCAACCAAGGGCAACTTAACGGATTTTTTCCTGACTGTTCCAAACAGTGAACAGAATTCTGAGAGAGGCTGTCAGCAGAAAAGGAACACCGAGACCTTTGGTGCAAGCTCTGGAGCATGCTGTCTGACGCAAGTAACAGCAGGTTAGAACAATAGTGACTGATGGTTTTCAGCAGCTACTTCAACTCTTATTCTAGTGCCTCACAGAGTTCACTCACCTTTGTTTTCCCACTTTGGTTTCAGAGTTCATTTTTTATGATGTTCATTTCTTTTTAACGATGAAAGTGAAGCTGTCTTAAAAGAATAGATGAATAGCTTCTTGTGGTTCAAAGACACTTTCAGCAGGTTGGAACAAAAGGAAATTATTATACAGATCAAGGTATGACATAGAAATGCTTTTACAGATTTTAAATAAAATATAAACAGCTGTGGAGAGAAGCATGGCACAGTAACAGTTGTTACAAATCCATTAATAATCTGAACACAAATTCGATCCATCTCCTTATGTGAAGCCCACATTCCTCCATGGGCCAAACAGACTGATTTAAATGTGTAAAAAATGGATTCAACAGCACGTCAGAGCAAATGTGGAGAGAGGAAATGGTGGATCAAGTCTGAATTTATTAGGTAATTTTCTTGAAAACCAAGTAATCAATATTTTCTACCAATGTAATGAGTGGGGCTAATAGTAATAGTCTGCTTTTATTGGCTGCCATTCAGAGACTGTCAGTTAAATGATGCTAGCCTCCAAATCTCTTTCTCCTATATTTTTAATTTTTCCATTCCTATGGAAATGCACTCTGTCTTTCTAACCAGGAGTTTGAAGGCTTTCTAGAGGCGTGCTTGTTGAAACAGAGGAGACCGTCTCTTATGTCTTTATTCTGTAACTTTACTCTGTAACTCTCCTGGTATCTGTCATACCTCACCCAAACTCTCAACATTTACATGTGTCCCCTGTAGCTCTGCAGAGGGGGACATGAGTAAGAGATACTAGAATTCTTTTGTAACTATTCTATTATGAAATGTAAAGCCTAGATTGGAAAAGATTTTCGTAGCACAAAACTTAAAAGAATTCAAAATTGTCATCAAAGCAAATCCATAACAACTAATGTTGAACAGAACCATAGAAAGTTATCCCTGCAAGAATTAAAAACCAGTACATGCAAGCTGAGCCTGAAATTCCAGCACTAGGAGGCTATACGGTAGAATCAAAGACTTAAAGGACACATTTACTACATAGTGCATTTAAGGAAAGTCTCAGCTACCATAAAACCCTGTTTCAAAAATAAATAAATAAGGTAGGAATGCAGCTTGTTGGTCGAGCCCTGGTCTAATACATGCAAGACATTTTGCTCAAACCCAATACTACCTAAAAACGTTGATACATGCCAGTTAACAGCATCATGTTGTACAATAAAAGCATAGGAAATAAAGGGGCTCAGTACAGGAAATGCCCGTCTTATGGAACAGCTAACTTACCTATTGAGGCTCCTAGATAGTTAATGAAAGACAATCCGTCCTCCATCTGTGTTTTGATGTAGATTTCCTACCCATGAAAACATTTGCTGTAAATAGCCTATGCTTGATGGGTTTCCTAACCAAGTGATTCTCAAATTCTACTCTCCTGGAACACGTTTTGATTGAGTTCAGATGTGTTTATTTAAGGCAATGCATGGTAAATTAGGATAAAAAATATTACTTAGATACATTGATAAAATACTTTCTTGTGTATACGTAAAGAGAAGAAAAATTTAGTTGTGACCTTAACAAATTTTTACATCTTTTGTTGTATTACTTTTACATGTTTCCTTCCTGATGACATGAAAGTTTATGTCTTTCAATATTTTAAACAATCCGTAGGGGGAAAATAGTGAAATTGTTTTAAACAGAGCATCCTCTTCCCTCCCCGAGCCTAAAGAGCAAATAAATAAGTAGCACTCTTATAAATGAAAGGATTCTATGCTGTGTTTAGGGCTGACCAAGCATGTAACAGAAGAGGACCCCTACTGGACGTGTTGCAAGTGGTATTCACCAGCACACAAGCAATGAAGCAACGGATGTCAGAATGACATTTTCATCAGACGTGCCCCTTAGAGTGCTTCACTATTCCTAGGAAGCCCAAACATTAACCATGTTACCTTCTAAATAATGCCATTTCTAAATAGTCATTGAAAGACCCTTGTGTTCTAGCAATGCAGACTTCAGAGGACAAGATCACACCAGAATCAGACAGTAAAGACATCAGGTAGAAAGCGCAATACCACCACACTAGTAAATCCAGACAAATAGGTTTCAAAAGCATAGCTCTGAATTGAAAGTCAAACTTTGTGTTATCACAATGACTTCCATGTCACATTTTCTCAATTTACAAGTCAGAGATGATTTTTCTCAATGTTTATGTTCCATGATCACTTTGGGTTTAGGAAGTCAAACCTCATTCTGACTTTTCTTCTTCTCCTGGTCATTGATAATGATCTGTAACTACAGTGTGACCAATGATTGTCTTGATGATGACGAGTCAGACACAATCTCTCATGTCCTTTCTGAAAACATTACTCTGCCGCATCTCCAGTCAGGGTTTCTCATATCAGTAAGCAAAAATGAAAATGGCTAGATAGCTTCTCACACTCCTGGGCAGCATCACCAAGATGAGCAACCTTCATCGTGTCCTGGAAAAGAAAAAGTTGAATTCCAGGTTGGAGCCAAATTTTAGATTAGTATTCATGCATTTACCTAAGCCAACACAGTTAGATTACTCATTTAGATGATTTACCGATGAGTCTTCATCTTACCCATCACTCCCTAGTTGTCAGAGGCCTTCCCTTTTTGCAGGACAGTCTGTGGGGTAGTGGGTTCGTAGTCTCTGAAGACAGGTCCACAAGTATATTTTCTGCCCACCTCTGCTTAGATTAGTTATAATGTGCTTTGAGGTCTGCAATTACCAACCTGAATTGTCATGCAATATTGGTTAGATTTTCACAGTTGTGTGGCCCTCTGCCTTGTGAGTATGACTTCAGGGTAGCAAGCTTATATCTCATATACAGAAGATGGAACACCCCCTCCCCTATTTAATACATTCTGCTCCATGTAGATGTTGGATGAACAGATCTGTAGATGTTTTAGACAATTATTTAGAACTCAGATTCTCAGAGAATAGGAATATGGGCTCCTATAGCACAGTACATCATTTTTTTTTCTCCTGCATTTTGTCTTTTCTGCCTTCCTTCAGTTCATATGGTCAACATGCAAATCCAATACCCAATGTCTTGTCATCAGACAGAAGAGGAACTTCACTGTGACTCGTGTGTATTTATATTTCACACAGTACACAAATGGTCTGGAAAACATTGCAATACTCCCTTTCCATATATAAAGCCCTGGGGGTTTGTATTATATTTCCATTCACTTAATAACTGAAGATACGAGACTGGTCTATAAGAATCATCACTCAAATCTACCATATTAGATCAGGAAGCAGTGGGGAACTGAACGTAAGATGTATGGTTTCTTGTCCGGAACTCTATGATATGCAGGGATTTCACCATGCATACAAAGTTCTCTGCTCTTATGGAAATTTAATGGATTAAATTTAAAAAACCCAAACCCATAAATAGACTTTAGGTGTGTTCTCATCACCATTCCTCTGAATGTATCACCGTTGGATGATATCATGCTGGAATACCTGATTTTAAAAAAGGCTTTTGGAGTTGCTGGCTTGACTTATATTTTAAAAAATCATTAAATGAATTTGGATTAGGACATGATTTCCAACATTTTCTGAAATATCCACGCACTTGCTTCGCCATTTTGTGTTACCTGTTTATGTGAAGTGATATTCTCAAAATGGAGAATTATACAATCTAAATATCCATGAAGTCTGAAGATAATTGAAGATGTTCTGTGTCCTGAGTATAAAAATCTCAGCTAAGATTTAAGTCTTAACGTAAAAATTAACAAGCACTTTCATCTCACTAGTATGAAATTTGATTTCCTCTTTAAGAAACAGTGTGGCTGGAGAGACAGCTCAAGCATCAGGAGCACTTCCTGTTCCTGCAGGGGGACAGAGCTCCATTCTCAGCACCCAAGGTGACTCACAACCACCCTTAACTCTAGTTCCATGGGATGCAAGGCTTCTGGCCTTCATGGGCACCTGCACATAAACGGTGCACATAAACCCATGTAGGCACACACATATGCATAAAATAAATAAATAAATATTTAAACAATGGTTTATATAATTGTATGTATACTGGATAATTGTTTTAACATAAATTTCTTTATGGTTTATTATCATCAAATGTTTAATTTCTATGTTCTGTTTTACCTACTAGCACAGCCAGAGTTACATAAATGTATTGCAGGTATAAAGGGATTATAAGCACAAAAAGTTTAAGAAGGCCAGATGTGAAGCCTCCCGTGTGTTCTCTCCCACTCTTCCACTTGAAGATAGTCTCTGCCCCCCAACCCCACAGCAATTGCTGTCTTAATAGATATAGTACATATCAAATGCTAACAGGTGGTATAACATTTCCTCGTCTTAATTTCATTTCCCTGCCATAGCCACAGAAATATCTATCAAATCTTACACTTTCCTTCGTGAGTCATACTGTTGTCTAGGGCTTTTCACAGAGATGATATCTGATGAATAAAGAGGGCCTCAAGCTCAACTGCCCGCATGTGACCAACCTGAGCAAGTGTCTCTAAGCCTGATAGAAGAAAGCATGTGCAAGCCACTTGCACTGTGAGCAGAAGGCATCCTGCACAAACCTGGATGTCCTGTGTGGACTTAATGATGGTAAAAGAAGGCATTTTCAGGGCTCACGTTCATCCTGAAGCCTGCCAGGCTCTGTCCATTGAACAAAACAGCAGCATGGCTCCTTCTCTGCAGTCAACACCAGTCCAGAAGAAAGTAAGCCATTTCGGCCAGAGTTCATTCTGTTTTCCCTTCAGACTTCCCAGGAGGAATTGGTATGTAGAGGTTGTAGGAACTGAAATCACTGATCATTAATCAGAGATACAGCTTTTATACATTTATTTCTTTCAAAATTTTCACCTACATTGTTTAACATAAACTTCACAGCTGGACATGGCGGTACATGCATTTAATCTCAGCACTCAGGAGGCAGAGGCAGGCAGATCTCTGAGACTGAGGACAGCCTGTCTACAGAGTGAGTTCCAGGCCAGCTGGGCTACAGAGAAACCCTGTCTCAAAAAAGAAAAGAAAGAAAAAAAGTGAAACACACATTGTAACAGTCTTTGGAGGCTCAGCATGTAACAGAGCCCTGTTGTTTTTCCAATGTGAATTATCAAGGCTAGAGAGGCTCAACTGTCCTGCCACATTCTTTAGGATCAGGATCGGATGTGGCAGGATAGAACTACACCCATGACATTTGATGCCACCCCAGGGCTTTGGATACCACACTTTCTTAATCAATCAACTTGGCCCACTAACCAGCAGAATTAAGCCCGTTTTTAGAGAGGAAATAAACCAACAGGGTTTACTCTACTTTTCAGGTGTGTGTGTGTGTGTGTGTGTGTGTGTGTGTGCCTGTGTGTGTGTGCCTGTGTGTGTGTGTGTGTGTGTGTGTGTGTGTGTGTGCATCCATGCCTGTGCACATAGAAACCTGAGGAGGATGAAATGTGTCCTGTTCTGTTACTCTGTGCCCTATTCCCTTTTGACAGGGTCTCTCACTGAACTTGGAACTAGACTGACAGCGAGCCCCAGTGCTCCTCCTGCCTGTGCCCACCATAGCACGGGGTTACAATCTCATGTGACGATGCCTGGCTTTTTACATAGGGCTTAGCGATTTGAACTCAGGTCTTCACACCAAGGGCTCTTACCTACTGACTCATCTCCCACTCCAGATAGGTTTTTTAAATTTTTGGTTGCCATATAGAGATCTGTATACCATCACAGGCTTATTTTCCATGTGATTTTTGTACTATTTTCCACTGACCAGTTACATGATTATGTTTGCAAATGGTGGCAGTTAGACTACTGAAGACTTTATAAACACGTATCACCGCTCCCCACCACCACCATTATAATTTACCTTTCAGAGGAATGTATGTGTGCTGAATGGTTTGCTTTGCTAACTTGACACACCTGGGTGGAAGGGACCTCAGCTGAGGAATTTCCTCCATTTTATTGGCCTGTGGCCGTGTCTGTGGGGCATGTTTTTGACTGTTGGGTGATGTGGAAGAGCCCAGCCTCCTGTGGGTGGTGCCAACACAAGCCAGGGGGGCAAGCTAATAAGCAGCACTCCTCCATGGTCTGTACTTTGGTTTCTGCCTTGAGCTCCTCTGGCGTCTTCCCTCCATGATGAACTATAAGGTGAAGATGAAATAAACCCTTTCCTCCCCAAGCTGGGTTTGATCAGTGTTTTTATTATAACAATAGAAAGCTAACTAAGAAATTGGTACCAGGATCATGGTATTGATGTGACAGACCTGACCATGTTGTTTTGGGGGAGGATTGTGGACCTGTTTGGAACTTTGAACTGGAAGAAAACATTGAGTGCTCAGAATTTAGTGTGCTGTTATGGCGGTTGAAACAATTGTGAAGAGAAATGTGCATGATGGAGGCCTGGCTTCTGATGTTTCAAGGGAAGCAAAGACTATGATATTTTGAATCGAGAATCTGTATTTTCTGGTCAGCTGGGATTGAAGAATCCTCTGTGATTAGAAAGAAATCAGCACCACTGAAGTGAAACCTTTGTTTTATTGAATAATTGATACTGTTAGCTGGGGCTAAAAAAAATCTGCTATGATTAAGAAGAGACCAGCCTCGCTAATGCAAAATCTTCTGGAAAGTATTTCTTTGGGTTCAGCACATGGAAGCTGTGGTCCAGAGGGGGCCTGAGGCTCCATCTCAAAATGGAAGTAGGACTTGGTAATATATGAGTCCTCTACATGGTACTGGTTTTTGAAGGCATAAAGGAGTCATGGAGAGTAGCTGAGTATTTGCACTATGAGAGGCCAGGGACCACTGGTGAAGAGGTAGCCTCAGTTGCATTGGAGATCCTAGCATATTGGAGATGCCAGACCACAGGATGGCCACCAAAGACAGTGGCAGGTGTGGACTGGAGCCAGCCTGAGACTATAAGACAAGCTCCCTGTGCTGTGGACAGTAGAGCCAGAGAAGAAGAGCCACACAAGCACTTTGGAGCCCAGGAGATTGTGAGTGAATCCCAGATATCTAACAATGACCTACATTGCTGGACTTTGATTTTACTTAAATGTGCCCAGTTCTTCCTTTATAAATTAAGTCAGTATGTAACCTATTTTGGATTTTACAGGAGCCCACAGTTGAGATACTTTGGATTATTTTAAAGAGACATTGAGCATTTAAAGTTTTTGATTTACTAAGGACTGAGGGGCTTTTGAAGTTGTACTGTTTTATGTTATATTAATAATAAAATGAGATCTTGGGGATAAGAAATGGAAATATTGTGGTTTCATAGTGATGTGTTTATGTGTCAAGTTTACAAGGGGTCAATTGTGTTGGATGGCTTTGGTTGTCAACCTGGCACACCTGTGTTGAGAAAATCTCAACTGAGACATTTCCTCCATTGGATTGACCTGTGATCATGTCTGTGGGGCATTTTCTTGATTGCTGAGTGATGTGGGAGGGCCCAGCCCATTGTGGGTAGTACCACCCCTGGGAAGGTGGGCCTGTGTTGTATAAGAAAGCAGGCTGAGCAGGGGCCAGGGAGGAAACCAGTAAGTAGACCTCCTCCGTGGTCTGTGCTTCAGCTCCCGCCTAGGTTCCTGCCCTGAGTTCCATGTGCCCTTAGTTCCTGCCATGACTTCCCTCAGTGATGAACTGTGACCTGGGAGATGTAAGATGAAATAAACCCTTTCCTCCCCAAGTTGGTTTTGGTTAGTGTTTTAAACACAGCAATAGAGAAGCTAACTAGGACAGTCTTTATAGGAAAAAAAGTCAAATATTTATAGTAATTATAGTAATAGGAAGGATAATGACAAACAAATATTCTTTTATAATATCAGTAATTATTGGGGGCTAGAGAGATGGCTCAGAAGTTAAGAACACTGGCTGTTCTTGCAAAAGACCCAGGTCGAATCCCAGTACCCACGTGGCAGCTAACAACTGTCTGTAACTCCAGTTCCAGGAGATCCAACAGCCTCTTCTGTCCTCCGTGGGCATTGTGCAACATGGGTGCACTTACTTACAGATGGCAGCTAACAACTGTCTGTAACTCCAGTCCCAGGGGATCCAACAGCCTCTTCTGACTTCCGCCGGCATTGCATGATGTGGGTGCACTTACCTCCATGCAGGCAATACATGCATATACATAAAATAAAAATAATAAATAAAATATTTTTTAAATATCAGTAATTATCAATTGAACTTATGCAATTTAAGGAGTTACCAGCAGGTGATCTTTGATGGAAGTTGGTCTGCTAATTCTCCTCCCTTGACTTAATGGATTCACATAAACTTTCGACATGGTAAAGCTTTCCTAGCTTTATCCCTAGAAATACTCTCTAGTGAGCAGTTACATAGGCAAGCCTCTCAAAATCTAACTTGATGGAGGCTAAGAAAGATCATTATATTCTATGACTCAATGGCTAAAAATGTGAATGGTCTGTTTCAGTCTTGAAAGGAAAAAGAAAGGATTGAGTAAAAGGATGGAGTATGGGCTAAGGAAGGCTTCAGTCTTCACAAGGTTCTCCTGAAGTGAATCCCTGGATATAATATAAAATGAGTAGAAGAGAGGAAGGGGTGGGCTAGCCTGTCCTAACTTCACTCTGTTTCCTTCACTCAAAATGGAATTCATTTTATTATACTGGCTTCTAGTCCTTGACAGCTTTACACCTATCAGTCCTCCAAGCTCAGAAAAAGAAAAGAAAAAGAGGAAAAGAAACATTCCTAACAATAATTCATTGTTCACTAAATACAAGTGACTTTTAAAAGGTAACCAAACCTTTCATATACCAGCTGAATAGTTTTGCTCAGGGAGGTAATTGTAACATTTTATTTTTATTCTTCCAAAGAAAAGACTGTAATACCTGTGATAAACTCACATATGATTGGGGATTGCAGACTATAGCATCTTGTGAATGCGTAAATATATCTGAATTCTTACTTGGAAAGGAAAAATTTCCTTGGCAAAATTTGCTAATGAAGTGCTCCACGATTTCTATCACTTTCTCAAGCTCATGGAAGTTGTCAGTGATGTTGGAAATCTGAAAAAGCAAAAAGAACTTACTCGTGTTTGATTAAGCCAATTACACATTTTTCTCCCACTAATATTTATGTCATAATAAATTGAGTGAAAACCACTCTAAAGATTAGCTATCCATAGTAATTGGGAAAGCCAGTCAGAATTTTCAGAAAATCATCTCAAGGAGGAAGAACACCTCAGGCACTTATAGAAAAGAGGTCCCTAGATGGTTACAAGGAAGGCAACCTTACTGGTTACTAGTCTTATTTACTGGTTTATTCTTAAGATCTCTAGTTCATTGTGATTGTCCAAGAACTTATTACTGTAACTAGTAGTAGCAGGTTAAGCTAGCATATTTTTTAGGATAAATTCTCACACTATAACCCTGACTGGCTTGGATGTCATCATGTAGACCAGGCTGGCCATGAACTCAGAGATCCACCTCCTCTGCCTCCTAGGTGCTAGGATTAAAGGCATGTGCCATCATGCCTTGATATTAAATTTAAAAAGATGAATAAATACTAAGAAATAATTAAAACCTGGATGTTTTAAACTTGTTTCGGGGAATGAAAGATAATTCAGGAAAGAATAAAAGGCAAAGGAATAAAATCTTATGCACATGTATGTGCGTCTATATAAAAATATTTGTATGCATGTATGTAAAAATGCATATATTTTTCTTTATTATTAGTAAATGTCATGACCATACCTTTTAGGGAAGAGAACAACAAAATTGAACCGTGTTGACCCTGGAATACTTTCTTCTAGGATGCATCTCTTTCCACGGTGGAGGATAAAAAAAGAAGGCCCTCGAGTTTGGCCAGAAAAGAAGGAACAGAGCCTGTCTAGAGTCCAAGGTAGGAGACTGATTTCTTATGGGCTGGACTGAGAAGGGGGATAAATTGAAAGACTGACATAGTCCCAGAAATTTAAAAAATATTCAAATTATAACAGCTCAAAGTGAGGAAAGGAAGAAAGGAAGTCGAGAGGGCGGGCACGAAAGGACAAAGATCAGAAAGCAAAGGGAAACTTTCCGTTTTTGGCAGGTGCGTAGTGTAGTGTTCATTTTTGTCATTTGTAGTTTTTTGAGAATCTAACAAAAATTTTGTTTAATAGTTTATTACATTTTTATATGTACAAGTATATTGCCTGAATGTATGTAAATATACCCATGTCATGCAATGCTCTTGGAGGTCAGAAGATGGCATTGGATTCCCTAGAACTGGAGTTCCAGATGGTTGCTAGTGCCATGTGGGTACTGAGAACTGAATCTGGGTCCTCTGCAAGAGCAGTCAGTGCTCTTAACCACTGAGCCATCCCTCCAGTCACCCAAAATTCTTATGTATAGTCAATCAGCCATCTACAAAACAGGACCTCCACAGTTAAAATGTTGACTTTTAAAAAAATATTTTTGGCAAGCCATATGCTGGAGGATATAAACAGGGAAATGACTAGAAAATCTGTGTGATATACACTTATAAGGAAGGCTGGATTTTAAAGTTGTGTTTACATAATGAGTGCATATTTGTATTTACTTTGGAACCAGGAAGATAGAATGATGGATTTGATCTTAGAAGATTCTTTTTCAATTAAAAATTTTAGAAATGGAGTTCTGTGTAATAACTAAAGGGTTATATCAAACCCAAATTATCATTGGTACATTTTTCTCACCTCTGAAAAAGAGCAGATGTACAGTAACATTTTTCTGAATCACACAGCTAATCATTTAATAATTCCTATTCCACAACTGAAGGTTTTTAGCTGCAGTCATGCAGCATCTCTATCACATTGACGCCCACCCTTCTTTGTGGACAAGCCACTTCTAACCCATCAGTTTTGCCTTAAGGTCTCTGAGCCACCCTCACCAAAGCCCTCATAGAAAACACCTGATGGGAAGCAAGGAGGTAGATGTCAAGACCCAGTAAAAGCTTAGGCTTTCCTTCAAGAATAATAAAAATTTATCAAATACAAAAATGATCTTTTGCTTTCTAAATCTAAGTTGTATTATCACCAATCTCACTCTTAATATATGTTTTTATTGAATTTTTATACACTTCATACAATAACTCTTTTATTATATTTAGATCCCTCTCTCATCCACACCCTCCACAGCCCCCCACTGGATTTCATGTATTCTGTCACATATGTTAAGGCCCATATAGTCAAGCTTTCGTACCCAGATGTCCTTTGTTGCCAGTTAATCTACTGGAGTCTAGCCAGGCTATCTAAAGTCATTCCCTTAAAGAAGATCAGCTTCTTTTTTAATGGTCAGCCATATTTCACATACTCAGTTCCAAGAGGGTGAGTTTCACCGTCTTTTTGCCTACAAGATAGAATGATACACAGCATCTCCTAGCTTGACCACTGGTCCTTCTTAGCCCTGACATTCTTTCTGTAATGTAGACAGTGTAATCAAAAATTACATTGACAGACTTCTTGGAGCTGGAATAAGAATAAGTTTGAACAATGAGGAGAAAAGAATTCCCTTTGATTTTTCTGTTTGTGCCACACGGGTGTGGTATTCAGTGACTGTTTCCTTTTAAGAACCATGGGCAGCCTCCACAGTCGTCCCTCATTAGACTCATGGATGTTGTAGGACATCTGTGTCTAGATTTCTATTCTGTCATATACTCTTCTACCACATGTATAAAATCCACAATAATATTTCTTTGTTTAACTTACCTTCCCCTTCATCATATTACATTCCATTAGAAATGAAGACAGAAAAAGTCCATAGGACTAGAGAGATGGCTCATTGGTTAGGAGTGCTTGCTATGCAAGCATGAAGACCTGAATTCCCCACATCCACATAATAAAGGTGGACATGTCTATGATGCCTGTAATCCCAAAACTTGGGGACAGGGACATGCAGATCCTGATAGTTGATCAGCTTAATCCAAATGGCAATAGTGTTCCAGGTCAGTGGGATACCCTATCTTAAGATGGGAAGCAATAGAGGAGAACACCTCCACATAGTCCTCTGGCCTCTGCATGTGCACATAGGCACACATATCCTCATATTCACCTGCATGTACTATACCCACATACATGCATGCATGCAAATATTATTTCTGAAAAGTCACATATTGCAAAAATGGATAACCTATTAGGGAGCTCATCGCTGAAGAAAACTGATTCTCCCCCTCTTAGCAGCCATTGATTACCTGTAGAT
Source organism: Nannospalax galili (assembly GCF_000622305.1). Classification (NCBI taxonomy): domain Eukaryota; kingdom Metazoa; phylum Chordata; class Mammalia; order Rodentia; family Spalacidae; genus Nannospalax; species Nannospalax galili. The sequence goes on along the minus strand of NW_008360332.1, from coordinate 507,002 downwards.
CTTCATCTAGGGGTGGGATGAAATTCCCCCATCCATGGTGGCATGTTAAAAGGTGTTGCCACTATGCAGGTCTTGTTTAGGCACGTGTAGTTATTAAGACTGTACAGGTGCAGCTTCTCCGTCTTTTCTAGATGACACTGCTCAACAGCAGAGATCCTCTGGCTCTTATAATCTTTCTTCCTGCTCTTCGACAAATTTCTCTGAGTCTCAGATGTAGGGATTATTTTGCAGGTTGCAGGGATATTAGTTGGGACTGGAAAACCCATAGTCACTTATTCACTGCATTTTGTCCAGTTGTTAATTTCTATGTTTAATCTCCATCTCTTGCAAAAAGAAGCTTCTTTGATGTGAAAGGAGAGCTATACTTATCTGTGGGTACAAGGATTTAGAATATAGTTGGAAATTTTATTGATTTAGGAAAATGGTAGTAATAGTTTCGCCTATAAGGTCTGTGACTTCTCTGACTATAGTTATTTGACTAGGTTTGAAGTACCAAGCATGAATTCCCTCCTATTGTGGAGGCCTTAAGACCAATTAGACAGCTTTGGTTACCCCCAAGATAAAAGGGCCACTATTGTACAGTTGCAGGTATCCTGTCTTCTTGGTCATTGTAATGATTCAGAGACTTTACAGCTGGATAAGACTACTAATTGTTTTACTCCCTTGGCATGTTACACCACATCTCCATAAAGTATGAGAGCCAGTCATCAGAGAGGAGGCTTACAGTTCAGTTCCAGCTCAGCGCCTTCCTATCCTGTGTCTGAAGTATGTGGTTTCTTCAGCATTTGGACTTACTTTCAATTTCTAGGAAGCAACCAAATGCAATGACAATAGGCTGTATTGTCTTGGGAGTGGTAGGCCCCAAAGACATGTGCATACAAGCAACAGTAAATGGACTCAGTAGGATGTATATGTACATATACATGCATAATTAAGAAGAAAGAGGTCGTGTGTTTGAGAGGGAGTGAAGTGGACATAGAAGGTGTTGGAGGATAGAAAGAGTGGAAATCATTTAATTCAGTACTCATGTATAAAATTCTCAAAATACAAAAATAATTAAATTAAAAAGTCATATATTGCAATTACCGAATAACTATGAGAAGTATTGATCAAAGTGTCACAAGTACCACATGTAGCAGATTTCAGAGTGGAGTGTGATCGACATTGCTGGCATATGATACTGTTATAAAATGAATTCGTATATCATTCTCTGGCATTTGGTAAGATCATCTGTCTTACAACACCTGTATTTCTAAATCACACTTGAGTGAGTGGATGATGAGGTGGACATCAGTTGACGCAGATAGTTAAACAATCATCTAGATAATTTGAACAATTACCTAGATAATTTCCTCAGTTTGGAAATATTTCACATAGGCAGAACAGGCTTTAAGAACTTGTATTCATCCTGTCTCATAGATTAAAGTGAATCATCTAGAAAGCCTTTGATGATAGCCCATACATTGTATGAGCAGCTGAACATGCCTGGACATGTTTTTTCCTAGTCATAATTACCTCCTTGAAAGTCTACACTCATACTAAATAGTGAGTTCATATGTTAACCATGAATATACATTTGATGATTTAAGATGCTTGCAGTTTAGAGTTCACAGACATGGAATTAAAACAATTTCTGATAACTGCTGTGCAATCTTAAAATTTGTACATAATTAGTGTGGATCTTCATGTTTAAATGGAAATTTTAATAATTATTACTAAGACTACTGAAAATGGTAAGTAATCATAGGCCCCAGGATAATATCTGGCACATAGTAGGGAGTTAATAAATGTGAGTTTCCCTTGTCTCAACTAATTGGTGAGTGTACAATCACTTCAGTCACATTTATACGGATAAATGCCTTTGTCCTATTTAGCTCTCTATTGCTGTGATAAAACCCTGACCAAAGCTGACTTGGAGAGGAAAGTGATCATTTAGCTTCCACACTTCCCAATCACAGGTTATCATAGAGGGAATTGTCAGTGCAGGTACCCAGACAGGAACCTGGAGGGAGATGCTGAGGCAGACACCATGGAAGAACGTTGCTTGCTGACTTTCTCCTCAGGCCTGTGCTCTAGCTGCTTTCTTATACAAGCAAGGACCACCTTCCCAGGTTTGGCACAACCCCAAATGGGCGGGGCCCTCCCTCATCAATTAGCAGTTAAGATAATGCTTCACTTTCACGGCCACAGGCCATTCCAATGGACAAAATGCCTTAGTGGAGGTTCCCACTACCCAGAAGTGTCAAATGACAGCTGAATCTCTCCAGCACAACCTCTATGGCCATAAGACCGAGAAGCATAGATGTAAATAATTTGTGACAGCCCATGTATGCGTTTCTCCATCTTCCTCACTCTCCTTCTTTGGGGACCTCCAGGGTTCTCCAGCCGTTCTGTTGGATATTCCAATTGCCTTTGTGTTTCCCTGTACGGCAGCAAATGTTCTGACGCGAAGAGCCCTAAAGTACACCATTCTCACTTTGAGTTACTCATCTACAGAATAAAGGAACTTACTTGGATGTCTATGCTGACGCCGCCTCTGCTTCATTACTGAAAAGGGAAGACAGGGTAGAAAGGGCAGCTTGCATCTCAGCTCTGGAGCTCCGCCCCAGCTCACCTGGGCGCACACACCAGCACACAGCGCGGTCTGAGCTGGACATGCACGACGCTGATTGACAGGAGACTCGAGGCACAAGGTGTTTTCCATAACGGCTTCATCGCCTTGGGGCAGCAGCGCACAAGTGTAAGTGCTTTATAATTTGTCAAATCCATGTAAAAGCAATGTATGAAAATGATTATTATCATTAAGTCAATAATTTTACATCATTTTCAGCCCCAGTAAGAATTCCTCAGTCCTGTATCCCACTTTGCATCATTCTAAAGATCTGTTAATATTCACCAGAAATTAAGTCCCTTCCTGGTGAAGTGAAATAAGCCCGGTTTAAAGGGGGGCCCTGGTTTGTGTGCTGCACTGAAACAGCTCCCCTTTCGGAGATAATCTCTATTTGACAAATGATTATTGGTCCTCCTTGGTATAGTCACTGCCTGCTCTCTCTTGCGTCCTCTTCCAAGGATGTGCTTTCTGTGCTGCCTTGGCAACCACTGCCTCTCTTTCTATCCACATGCAGACAGGCATACTTTCAAAATGAGACTAATCTTATCTTTCAGTTCCACACATGATTATCAGCCCGGTTCCAACCAACTGTCCCTTAACTATGATTTAAGCACATAGTACACTTTATCACCATTTATAACTGATAAATTTAAATATTCACATTTTTAAATTGTAATTTGAAATCTGCCTTATTCCATTTTGCCCTTTTCTTTATTTTTATTTTATGTGTATGAGTGTTTCCCATAGCATGTATATAAGTGCACCCATGTGTGCAATGACCACAGAGGCCAAAGAGGGGCATTGGATCCCCTAAAACTGGAGTTATGAATGGTTGTTAGCTGCCATGTGGGTGCTGGGAACCAAACTTGGATCCTGTGCAAGAGCAGCCAGTGTTCTTAACCACTGAGCCATCTCTCCAGCCCCACTGTACTCTTAATCGTAACGCTACTCACCAGTTTGGGAACTTTCACACAATTCCCTTTGCACAGAATAATCAGCCGTACATAGTTTATTCACTGCACTTCCAGCATCTTTCTTAATACCTGATATAGTTTCTCCATGTGTTTGAAGAATGAAAAACAAATCTAGTGATTAAGAAGCAGTTTTACTCAGAGCAAGAAACGCCAACACTCAAGCCCAGCTCTTATCCTTGCTGTCTTGTTGTCATGGCAACAAGAATGGGGTTTACAAGGAAGCACGACTGTTTCTAGAACTTTAGGCATTAATAGCCAAATTATAAAATTCTTTTAAAAATAGCACTGTGCAAAACATTAGCTGAGGGATTTTAATAATTGTTATAGTATAAAATATACTGCCATGTCTCTTTTCACAAGATCCAACAGTTGGGGCTAACATCCTATCAAATGTGCATATGAAAACCTAACAGAGAAAAGAATCTATTTTTAATCACTTAATCCCCCTGAGATTAACTAGGTTGGAGAAGGATTTCATGGATGCAGAGTTTCTATTTCTACAGGGAATAGAGAGACATAAATACTGTAATAAATTTTTATTCCCTCCTGATTTAATAAGCCTCAGATTTATCAAGGTGGGGGGGCAAGGGTGTCCTAAGCAGCTGACAGAGTTAGGGTGTGCACCTGTGCTCAGGATGCAGGGGAAGAAAGAAGAGGCCACCTCAGTGAGATAGCCAAGTGGTGGAGCAGAAGATGCCTCAGAAGGATCTAACCCTTGTCTGTCTCCAACTAGTCAGCCCACCACCTCCTAGAGGGATGAAAGGGAGATGGAGCCAGTGTACAGGAAGCCCCTCTTCCCTTCTGCCTTTAGGGACAGGCAACTTTTAGTGGAGGTAGCTAAACACCTGTGAGGCATCAAGGCTAGGCAAAGGAGGGTAAGGAAAGGATGCACACACTATAACATTCTCTTTCTTCTCCCTCTCTCTTTCTAACCCTCTCTCTCTCTCTGTCTCTGTCTGTCTCTCTTTCTCCTTCTCTCTCTGTAGTAACTACTTTCTAAAAATATTTTCAATGAGTAATATTTATACTGAATTGAACTTTTCTGCTGGTTACAGAGGAATAAACAGACATTGTATAAAACTGGGAGGAGCACATATAGAGTCAAAACACCAAAACCACAGAACATTTCAACAGGATGCTCACAGCTGTAGACATGCACAGATCAATATGTATATTGTTCTTAAAAAATCATGTGTACATGATTTTGCACTAAAAATATAGAAAGAACAACTAATACATATATAACTATCCTTGTATAAGATAATGACTGTGGGGCCTGGAGATGGCTCAGCAATAGGAGCATTTGCTGTTCTTCCTGAGTACCCAAGTGTGATTCTCAGCACCCACATCAGGCACCTGGCTACTGCCTGTGACTCCAGCTCCAAGGGATCTGATGCCCTCTCTGGCCTGTGTGGCACCCACACTCAGAGGGACACACACACACACACACACACACACACACACACACAGAGAAATAAAAATAAATAATAATTTTAAAACAAAACTAGACTATTATGAATATAGCACAGTTATTGCATACATATATTATTGGTTATTAAAATTGTATTGAACATTTTGTAATTAAAGAATATAAGAAAATATTCCTGAACTAGAGATTTTCTTTACCTAACTAGAATATTTTTAAAAATATTCCTAAAAAGTAAAATATTGTACTAGAATATTAGCATTCTAAAATATCTGTGAATATTACTAAATTGCCTACACAAGTGCTATAGCATTTTTCTTCCTGGTACATTTTAAATATCTTCATCCTAGAAAACGTGAAAGGTCAAAGTGTCCTTGGTTGGAATGACCTTGACCTCTGCCAAGCTCAAGCATTCTGGATAAAGACAAAGCTCAGACTATTCAGTATGCACCTCTTGTGTTAATGAGAAACGGATGAAAGATTCCTTAGAGGAGGAAAGGGACTCTTCACAAGGGACAAGTCATTATTTTTCCTCAAGAAATATTCTATACTTAGTTATATTTGTGAGAGGAGAAATGTTTATATTAACCACGTCCACTATCATAAAAAATTCTATCAAATTATGAGTATGTTGTCTCACCAGCTACATTACTAGGTATCGTTTTTATGAGTCAGTAACTTCTTCAAATTTATCAATGACTGTTCCCAAAATTGCCGTTTCTTAATGTCTCTCTTACCAATAAATTATACCACCGTGCCTTAATACGCCAACCAAAATACTGGATCATTCTTTGAATCATTCCATTCTAGGTTTCACTTAACTAATATTGATAATTTTTCACTAAAAAATACAGAAAAAAATTTACACTCATGTAAATAATCTACTGAAATGATTGGGGACTAGTAGAGAAATGGAATATATTTCTCAATATATATATTATTGGTCATTAAGATGATTCTGACCATTATATTTATGTATAAGTATAATTTATGATTTATTTCACTTAGCTCAGATTTTTTAAATTTTTATCGAGCTTTTGTACATTTCATAAAACAGTTCTTAATCAAATTTAGACCCCTCCCCCTTCCATGCCCCCACACCTCCACCAGATCTCATATATTCTTCCATATATGTTAAATCCTATCCAGTCAAGCATTTGTACCCAGATGTCCTTCAGTGCAAATTCATTCACTGGAGTCTAGTCAGTCCATCTAGAGATTGTTGGTAAGGACTACTCTCTGTCATCCAGTAGAAACCCATCTCCAGTAGTTCCTAGACTAGGGTGGACCCACCACCCATTTTCCTGGCTCCCTTCTGGGCCCTTGTCTGATTGAGTTGGCATGGGTCCTGTGCTCAATGCCACCATTACAGCAAGTTCACATGTGCAAGCTTCCAGTGGCCTGAAAGCCTCTGCTTCCAATGTTCATGGACTGACCCTGGCTCTTACAATCATTCTGCCCCCTCTTCTGCAATGGTCCCAGATCTGTGGGTGGGAGAAGTTTGATATAGGAGTCCTATCCAGGGACATAACACTGCAGTCTCTTATTCTTTAAAACTTGACCAGTTGTGGCCTGCTGTGTGCATCACACTCTGTTGCATAATGAAGCTTCACTGGTGAGAGTTTTCTCTTCACCCTCTGTTCCACTATGCTCCATGAGTCTTAGGTGTAGAGATTCCACTGTAGATATGTCACCTAGGACTGGGCTTCTCTCAGATGGATGTTCTCTGTGTGTGACCACATGTGGGACTCTGTAGTAGCCTCCATCTGTTGCAAAAAGAAGCTTCTTTGATGAGTGGCCTACAGTATACTTGTCTGTAAATAGAAAGATTCATATTGAGCCTATGGTAAGAAACTTCATCATCAAGAGATATGGCAGGGATAGGGTTTTCTCTATAAACTATGACCTTTCCAGCCATGTGTGTTTGACTATGTTTACAGTGCCATTTGTGAGTTCCCACCCACTGAGAGGGCTTTAAGTCCGATTAGATAGCTTTTGATTAACCCCTAGATAACAGTGCCACTACTGCACCAATAGAGATAGTTTGCTGTGTTGGTCATTATGGTTATTAGATGTTAGGACTGAGTTGGACCATTGATTGATGTTCTCCCTTAGCAGCTTGCATAGTATCCTCTAGAACTGTGAGAGATAATCTTCAGGGAGAAGGCTTCCAGGTCAGTTTCTGCTCCATTGCTCCAAGTGCTGTGTCTGAAGTGTGTCCTGTCTTCAGCAGTAGGGTCTTACCTTCCAGTTCTGGGAGACAACCAAAAGCTCTGGCAATAGCCTGTGTTATTTTGGAAGACTCTTGGACCACTACAACCAACCACTAGAAGGGTGGTCTCTCCTGTCTGGCACTGTGTTCCTTGCCATACAGCCCCCAGGTATACATATGCACTAATGTTCAGGCACCATATGTGTATTCCTTGGGGATTTCAGAGACAACACATTTCTCTCTGGCTTCCCGAACCCCCAGGATCCATTCATCTCTACTCTCTCTCCCCGATTTACCTCCCTCCTCCCTCTCCAGTCCAAAAGTCTCCATTATCCCCTCCCTCCCCAAATAACACCCAACTCCTGCCATCCCCCCTCTCCCGAGTTTCCTTCTCCTCCACCCTGGTCCTCTGCATGTCTCTCTCCCACCCTAGTCCCCTGTACATCCCTCCCTCCTCCCCTCCCAGCCACACACTCCCACTTTCTGCACCTCCCCACTGGTAACATCTGTTCCCTACTATCCCCCTTTGTTCTCCTTCACCTCTGTGTTTCCGTTCCATGTACCTGCTGTTACATCAGGATGTATACTCACATATAAGGGACTGGTGCTCTGATCCACAAATGAGGGAGAACATACTTCCTTGCTTTTCGGCATTTGATTTACTTACTCAGTATAACAGTCTCTAGTTTTATCCACTTCCCTGCAAATTTCACAATTTCATCTTTTCTTACCACTGAGTAGAACTCGATTGTGTAAATGTACCACATTTTCATTATTCATTCATCAGCTGACGGACATTTAGTTTGTTTCCATTTCTTAGGTACTGTGAAGAGAAAAGCAACAAATATGGATGTACAGGTATCTCTATTGTAGGATGAGTCCTTTGGGTTATATGCCAAGTAGTGGTATAACCAGATCATATGGTAGACTCCTTTGCAGTGTGAAGACTTCTGCACACTGCTTTCCATAGTAATTGCACACGTTTACAATCCCACTATGTTTTCTTCTAGCAGTTTCAGGGTTTCAGGATTCACACTGAGGTCTTTGACCCATTTAGAGTTGACTTTTGTGCAAGGTGAAAGATAGGGGTTTAATTTCATTTGTCTGAAGGTGGAGATGCAGTTTTGCCAGCACCATTTATTTAAAATGTTGCCTTTCCTCCATTGTTCTTGGCCCCTTTGTCAAATATAAAGTGACTGAAATTGTATGTACTCATGTTTGGGTCTTCTATTGTGTTCCATAGATCTGTATGCCTATTTCTGTGCCATTATCATGCTGTTTTTTATGACTATTGCTCTGTAACAAAGTATGTAGCTCAACTATTTTTAACATAAATTCTTGCAAAGTAAAATGTTGTGTCTTAAATATCTTTCCTCTCTGTTTATTTTCTCAAGTGTCAAAGCTACAACTCTGGTTCAAACTGCTACAATAACTTTTAGACTTTTAGAATTAGAGAAACTCTGCTATGGGCATCTTTACTCCTTTCTCTCCTTAATCCAGAATAATTTTACATCTCATCCAAAGAAACCTTTCTCTATATAAAAATAGTGCTGTCTTTGCTTATGTTAGTTACTTCTCTGTCTTCTTCTTGGCATTGATCTTAGCAGAGGAGCAGGGTCTCCATCATCACCCAGCTCATTCCATTATTGCCATGAGCCCACCTCCCGAGCAGCCCTGTTGTGGGCACCTGTCTGAGGGTGAATGCAGATTTTGTGCTTGGTGCTCACAGGCTGGTTTCCAGTGAGCTCTGTTCCTTCTTTTAGTCCCTGATCCCAGCATCCATCAGGCCCATGGGCTATTCTAGGGCCTTTATCACCCTTTTATCGAGATTGTAATTGTTTAATTACACTTTGTAATTAAACAACTGTGCACTCTTCTTTGAATCTGAGTTTCAAGAGGTCTAGAACAGAATTGATCTTGTTCATGAGTGAGTTTCGAGTTCTGGTTTACACAGTCAATTCTTAAAAAACTGTTTTCTGTAAAATAATGAGGGAATAGAAGCACAATTGAGGTATTTGTGATAAATCTGTGCAAAGAATGGAGTATAAATTAAGTTTTAAGAAGTGATTAGATTTGATAAGAATCAGGGAGACATTGAGTTCAGTTATTAATTATGATGGTCTATCAGTCTTCAGAGCAAATATCTAATTGGATCTTTTACCATAGAAACTATATTTTTTTCTCAAACCAGGTTTCCCCTGGCACCAGTTAGGCATTGGTTCTTTCAAGGACTCCACTCTAACCCTAAGCTTTTTTTATTACAATGACCACTTCAGACACCTTGAAATCAGACTGTGACATTGCTCGCGCATCACCTCATGACCTCTGCTCAACCAGCAAATTGAAGTTTTATGTCCCTTGAGTTAAGTTGGAATAAACTGGAAAATAGAGTTTTCTAGGCTATTAGCTCTAACCTATCTAATCTTTTTGTACAAGGGATTCACCTCAGTTCAATTATCACATCCAGGACAAGATATAAGTCTTACCCACTTATTCATCATCTAACCATTTCCAGTGGGGTCATTGGTATTCACCAGCCAGAATCACTGTCCACTCAATTGTACTAATACCCCAAAGACTGTAAAATTATAGTTATAAATTGTGCCTTATATGATTGTAATTTAGTTTCTCAAATAAGTCACAGTGGCAGTTGGTTGACAAAGTAGACTGCTATTTTTATCTAGGCTAGAGAACACAAGTACTGAATGTCTCAAACTCTGTTCATGTTGTGCTTCCAATTTGTCTGTGCCTCTTCAGAATCAGGTAAGATAGATCTGTTAGTCAGGAAAGATATCGAGGTCCTGATTTGAAATATTTTAGTATTAATAGAAGATTATTTTTACTTATGAATCACCCAACATGAACTCAATCAACGGGTTTCAAAGAAAGCCACAACCATCAGGAGCCAGGTCTCTGGTTCTGTGGGGTAACAAAAGGCAGAACTGTGTCAGATGTAAGCACTGTATTTGTGGCTCAGGTTTGTTTTCTAACAACGACTCACAGACAAAATCATGCACTGCATCTCTCAGAGCCACAATATGAACGAAATTCCTTGATGAAGTTATTGTGGAGACTTCGGCAGAGTAATAAACAGCAAGGAGACCAAATGAAGGGCAAACGCTCTTCCCCAGCACCAGACTGCAAGTTGCTTTCTAAACACAGAGCATGTTTCTCATATTTTGTCAGCAGAGTAGACAACAAAACATTGAGCCAGCAAAACTAAGAACATCTTCTATCCATTAAAGGATAAAGAAAAGCATTCTCCTCTAATCCAGTAGAGCTTCCTTACACTAGAGCGTGGCTTGCTTAGATTCAAGTGTATATTGCTGTTGTTATTCTAGAATTTTAACTTTGGCTGTTCCTTCTGTTTGAAAAATACCTCCGTGATAATCTGACAGGATTTTACAGAGTATATCTCTCAACACCTACCTAGCACAGCATGCTAAGTGTTTAGTAAATATTGGGCTAACTGGTAAATTCTACACAAGTTTAGAACTCATTTGAACACAAGGTAAGCATGACAGAAAAAAAAAAACTTGGAATTGCTCTGAGATTTGTTAGTATGGTTTATTGGAATTCCTGTCTGAACCTTTGTCTTTGCCCAACTTTCCAGCAGTACCTCAAGTTCATGTCAATGTCACCTTCTCCACAGAAAATCTTCATATCCTCTGAGGAAAGATGGCATACCAAAGCTATACTCTCTAATGCATTAATCGTTCAGCATTTACCAAAGAAATAAATTGTTAGCATTCTTTCTTCCAAGATTATTGATATACTGGTTTTAGTGATGCTTTCTTGGAATTGGATTTTAAATAATTTTCATGTAGAAAAGTATTTTAACTTATTTTTTATGTGTATGTGTGTTTTGCCCGCATGCAGGTAAGTGCACATGTGTATAGTAGCCACAGAAGGGGGCAATGGAGCCCGTGGAACTGGAGTTATGAATGATTTTTAGCCACCATGTGAGTACTGAGAACCGAACCCTGGTCCTCTGTAAGTGCAGTGAGAGTTTTTAACCACTGGGCTGTCTCTCCAGTCCAAAAGAAATATTGTAATGAGAGCAAGCAATTCAAGGAGACAAAAATAAGTACTAGTGATAGTTTACATCAAGTTGAAGTCATTCATTTTCCTCCTATCTTAGTGTCATTTTAAAATTCTAAACACTGTACCTTTACCAGTATGAATGCATATTTTATAATTTCAGCATTCACATACAGTTGGTTAATATGCAAATCTATCCTTTAAAGGCAAATTTCTTATCTAATATAGGAATGTGGTTGAAAGTCAAGAACTAAATCTTGCATGCCTATCAATCAAGGATAAGAAAGCCAAAAGAAGCCATGGATGAATAGCTTTTCCAATAGTTTTATTTATTATTATTAATTATTATTATTATTATTATTATTATTATTACTTTCCATTCAGTTCTTTCAAATTTAACTTTGTTCCATATAAAACTCCTTATGATCAAACTTTAATTCCATTTTACCACAAACATGACACCAATTTACAGTGATTTTATTTTGGTCTTATATTCTTTTCCAGAGCATAATAGAGTGTGTGTGTGTGTGTATGTATGTGTGTATGTGTGTGTGTGTTTGTGTGTGTGAAAGGGAGAGAGAAAGGAAGAGAGACAGAGATTGTTAGTCCTTTTCTGATAGTTTTGAAAACATTGAGTATCTTATTACATTTATGTCTCTTTCTTCATTTTGGGATTTAATTTACGTGCTCACTTTGTATGGTTTTAGCTATTTTCTTTTTCACATTTTTCACATTGAACACTACTGATGTGTCATTGGGACTCTCACTGTCTTACACTTACGAGCTTTACCTTCATGCGATAGCTTGCTTCAGTGTCCTTTCGGGACTGGGGATCCTGGAGAGCTTAGATTTGTATGTATAAAAGGTAGGCCAAATCTTCATGGGAGAACATTCAAAACAAGAACAAATGTATCGTCACTTACTTTATGCATTAAACATTTTCTCCAAATATTTCAGGAATGAGAGTTTTTAAAAATTAATACCCTGAGTATTTTAAAATAATGTTCTTTAGTTACTATGATTAATTTTTCATATTATAGCAATTTAAAATCTTTGGAGTCATGGGTCCTTTATAAATTTCCTTCTGTCTTTCTCCTGTGAAACTTTTTCTCATATGAAATCTGATGAAATATTTTTTTCTCAAAGCAAGTTATAATTATATCTTGTGATTTTAGCTTAAGCTACCCCCCAAAAGTTCAAAGAAATAAAAATACTGGCAAATTAGGTCTCTGATTTTTAGATAATTTAAATTAGCACAAAAAAGAAACAATGTTTTATGTTTTGTTTTGTTTTTTTTTTCCCTCAGAACAAATGAGAAAGTCTGAGTTGCCTTAAAATAAGCTGGTCCATTTGAGCGAGGCTGTTAAAATCTGGCAACATTAATTATGAGCACTCCTCAATGAAAACATCTGGGGTTACTCAACAGCAGACTAAGGGATGTTGATTTTGCACCTGGGCGTCAGCGTCCACTTCTGTGAATCATTATGGTTAATGTTACCTCTGGATCCTTTGCTCTTAGAGTATCACATGCTAATGGTATCATGCAAATACTGTCCCCAGTTGGCATGGTGGACCTCTGAGTTCCATTGTTCCCATTTTCTGTCAGTCTCCAGGCCTGTTCAGACTCTATTCAATCTGATTTCCTCATGACAGGTTTCTCACTTAAGTGCTCAAAAATGTAACCGCCCAGAAATTCTCCCTAGCCATCTTTAAAATCAATAACCTTAAAACAATCTTCATGTTTTCCTTCTGAACTTAGGGCCAAATCTATATTCCAGCTGGACTCAAACAGTAACATCACTCACTCACACACACACACACACACACACACACACACACACACACACACACACAAGCATGCACGCACACGAGTCTCGCCATGGATTTTTCATGAAAGCCTGGGTTTCCATTCTGTAACTTGTAGATGGGAAACCTAAAAGTGCTGTCTCCTTATGAGCATTGAAAAACCATTAAAATCATATTTCCATGGCGAGCTACAGGATGAGCTGTATCCAGTTCCAGCTTGCAACACTTGACTCAGTTTTTCGAATACCATGTGTTTGGGGAGCATGGGACTCTCAGGGTTACAAATAAAGAAATGCATGTTTAAGAAGCCACAGGAGAATCACAGATAAGGTTTTTTCATAGTAATTAGACCTTATAAGTGAGTCCGTATAGATAAATTTTGAACTTGTGACATGTGACCAGCATACCCTTTTCTCTATTTCATTCTTTGCTACTTCTTGCTTATTCTGTTACTTCATAGAACATTTTATTATTACTGAAATATCACAAATTGCCTCTTTTGCACTAAGATGTAAACTTTGAAAAAGTATAGGATTTTTCTCTTGCCTGTTTACTGATGAGTTGCTTTATGGTAGCACCTCATATTTAATAGGTGTTCAGGAAATATTAAGACAATGAACAAAATAACATTAAAGAGGAAAGATTAATAGTCAATGGAATGTGTCAGGTTTCCTTTAACAAGGTTGGAAGGAGGGTATTATGAAAACATGCTTTCTTTACAAACTCCAAATGGCAAATGACAATGAAATCTAAAGAACGTGATTCTATGTTCACTCAAAACAAATATATGTTCTGCTTGAGAAGCAAATTAAAGTCAGACAAGAGAGACTCAGCTATGGGGCCAGGGGTTTCTGTGTCATTTTTCCTAACAGTACAATGGGTACTGATATTCCTGAAGGCAGATTTGAAAAGAGAAGCATGTATCTAGGCTTCTGCATAACTTTGACTGCATTAAACTAAAAGTAAAATAAACCACTCTTCCATTTTGGGACTGGAGAGATGACTTAGCCACTAAGAACACTTGCTGCTCTTTCAGAGGACCCAACTTTTGTACTCACCCAGCACCCACGTTGGACAGCTCATAATCACCTGTAACTCCAAGCAAGGGATCCCATGGCCTCACCTGGCCTCCTTGGGCATTTGCACATACATGGCATTCACTCACACAGGTACAATCACATACATATAAATAAAAAACCAAAATAAGTATACCATTCTCAGAGTGTTAGCTCTGTAAATGTGTACTTATTCAATAAATATCAGCAGTTCATGTTTAAAATTCATAAATTTTTATTGTTCATTGTTTTATATGCAGAAATGGGAGGGGTTATATGTACTTAAGGAGATCAATTGGATTAGGTTTCAAACCCTCCTACCTTATGCCAACCAGTGATCATAGGAAGAATTCTTCCTCTCCTTGAACTAAGTGTCTTCATCTGTTTCCCTGGAGTACTGTAATTACTAAGAGACATAATGTATGAGGGTACTTTATTCATGTGTGGCATGATAAATAGTAAGGGTGATGATTGGAATGGTAATGTTGATTCATTTAAATTAACTCATATAATTGTAACAGACTGGGTATCAGCACACAAAAGAAAATTCTCTTTCCAGACAGAAATATGATTTTTTAAAAAGACCTTTCAGAGGCCTGCATATATTTCCTATTTTAATATCATTACAATTTTTATATAAATTTATAATGACTCTAAATGTTACATAACTTTTTTCACTCAAATGTAGGACAGAAACATAAAATGAAGAAGATCATATGCGTACTTTTTGTGCACAAAACACAAGTATTTAAAATATGTTAAAGATAAAAATATTTTAATAACAAGTCAAAGTTAATATTTTAAAAAGATCTCAACATAAAAATGCTTTGCCTCCTGGCCTTAAAATATATGTTTGTCTGTCGTCCATCTGGAACTTATTCTAACTCTCAAATACAGACTGATGAGCTTAGTGATAGATGTGGTCCTTTCCTTGTTCTCTAATCATTTTGTCCATGACTGATGAAGTTTTCTTGTGTACTATCACATCCTATAAATGCCCATGTGCAGAACATTGATTATGCTCTCAGTCAGGCCATATATTGCTTTAAATATTCACTGGTGTGTATCACAATTTTACTAGATGCCATTCCTGCAATAACAATGAAGTAGAGCTACTGGGGAAAATGTGAACATCCCTGTCTATGGGTCAGTCTTGCCTATAGGGAGATGTATACAGCTACCAGAAATGAAATATAAAACAGAATCTCAGTTTCTAAAATGCAAAAGCACCAGTGAAATGTGTGTTCGTATTTGCATGTGGATTTGTTATTTTTATGCGTGCATGTACACATGCATTTCTGTGTGTGTATGTGTGTGTGTGTGTGTGTGTGTGTGTGTCTGTGTCTGTGTCTGTGTGTCTGTGTGTGTATGTGTTCACATGTATTGATGGTTTTCCAGGGATCAAGCAAGAGCTCTCAATGCATGACTGGCTAAATAGCCATAGAGTGGGATGAAAACTTTTGAAATAGCTATTTCCCTTCCCTGTTCTTGGCATTTCGTATCCTTGTTCACGCCTGTCTCCAGGGTCACAGCCTGTAACAATGGACTCTCCCACACAACTTGTCAGCTGTGCTTCGTTCTCTGAAGATGTCCCAGTCTTCAGGGATCTTCACATACTGCAATGTGCCGTGTCCCATGTTCCTACACAATGTTTTCTGTCCAGCTATAGATTCTTGAACTAGTAAGAAATGCTCACATTGGAGGTTGCTGATTTGTAGGTTATGGGCCAAATTCAGACCATCATCTATTTATGTAAGTAAAGTATGTTAGGAACATGGCCACACTCGGTTATTTTCCTTCCTGTAACAATGGTGGAGTTGAATAGGGCAAATGGTTCACGAAGTGTACAATATTTATTGTTTGGACCATTAGAGATGCAGTTTGGTGACCCCTCTGCATCATCACTACACCTGCTGTTGCACCCCGATCCTACAACCCCCAGTGACCACCAAGGAGTCCGGAGGGTATGCAAAAGCAAAGAGCCTTTATTCGAGCTTAAGCTAGGGCCCTCAGATTTCACTGACACAGTGGATCTGTACTGAAAGGCCCGATCTAGGGTGGGGTAGGCTTTTAACAGGCAGTTTCACAGAAGCCCTCTCCCTCCCCGCACCAAGCTTCCTTTAAAATGATTGGATGGTCCTA
Source organism: Nannospalax galili (assembly GCF_000622305.1). NCBI lineage: Eukaryota > Metazoa > Chordata > Mammalia > Rodentia > Spalacidae > Nannospalax > Nannospalax galili. Next base: position 490,735 of record NW_008360332.1, on the reverse strand, counting down.
GGCCCTGATTACGGGGAGGATTCTTATTGGTAGGGGCTGTCTTTGAGGGCTTGGAATGTGCTGACTGTTATCTGTGGAGCCAGAAGTTTTTGTTTTTACCTTATAAGGCTTTTACATGCCTGGGCTTTCTAGAAACAACTAGCCAAAATGGAGTCAGTGTATTCTGACTCTTGGATTTTGACTCTTCATTCCTCCCTAGAGTTATGGCAGGGGTTAAATCTTTAAGCCAAGCAAATAACAGAAGCAGAAAGAAGCAGTTAGACGAGTCAGAGTCCCACGCTGCCTCATTCACCCCATACCTATGTTTAAAGCTCCAGTTTACATGTCCTTCTCTGCCTGATAACCTGGTACTGATCATCTCAACTCTGGAATCTTTAGCCCATCTTCTCTGATTGCTCAGTTACATCTTGGATATATCTTTTGAGACTTCCTCTCTAAAAGTCACCTTGACTCTTTTCTTCTGCTACAATCTTTAGACTGCAAATACTTCAGAAAGGTTGACTATTAGCAGTTACGTAGCCTTCTCCTTTTAAATGAAACATTACCTTCTAGAAGGAAGCTCTTTAAGCCTCGAGCATCAATGAAACTTAGAAGGATCAGGATATAAAATGTGTAAGTCTCTAGAAGCTCTAGAAAATGGGTAAGAGTCGCACTGCCCCTCCTAAAGATTATGCAAGCAGTTAACAGTCACAGAGGGGAGAAGACTCTAACTGGGCAAATCATGCAGGGAACTCCAGCATGCAGTGCTCAACCTGCGGTGGGCTTTGGGCGATGCCACTAACTTTGAGTTATCAGTGCTTCTGTAAGTAGACATTCACCCATACTTCTGTAAGTGGCCCTAATGAACTCACTGGTTCAGGAAGCTAGACTCCAGTGGACTAGTTTCCTTGGTCTGTCATTAGTGTGCTATCTGTGTTGAAACGACATATGTTCCCATCTCCCATAAAAGGCCTCCCATCAACCAATCCCATTGCGGGCTCTGCCACCCTGTAGTCATCCTGTACAGGTGATGTTCCTTTGGGGTCACCTGTTGATAAGATCTGTGGGAGACATAAAGGATAATTATGGGCTCATTTTCTAACTAAACACCTGAAATTGTGGAAAAAGATTCCCTTCCTAAACTCTTAATATATTTTTCTGCTTTAAGACAGCAAACCAGTGTTCACCCAGTTGAGTTACTTTTCCAAAGCAAAAGAAAGTAAACTAAATTTGTTCAGTAGAATCCCTTCCAAAAAAGTACAGTGCTTTAGGAAGACTTGGGTGAAAAGCCCCCAATAAAAGGTTTCTTATTCGAAGTTCATTGATGATTCTTTACTCCTAATAATGCCCAAGCCACCACCTTCCTATTACAAACCCCTGCTTATTTACATTAGCACTAAAAACAAATTGGCTAAGGCCTGCAGGTAGGGAATTCTCACTCAAAATTCACATCTGTTATCTTTCAGTTTGAGCTTCAGCTGCAAAGGGTATTTGTTTGGAAGTCAGAGGCAAGAGTGTAATATTTTCAGAGTTAAATTCACCTTAGTTTACTGTCTGCATTGTTTTCTACAGGAAAACCAAGTCATGAGTCTCTTGGGGCTAGGAATTACCTTGCTTTATGTGGTTGGTTTTCCAACCTCGGGCAAAATTTCTTGTAGGATAAATTTTAAAACTGAAAGGGCCCAGGAGCTTTTAAAAGGCTAATAATTGATTATCATGATCTCCAAACACAACCCTGATTAATGAATTTCCTGATAGCCATCCCCTGATCTCCCTCTTTAGACATGACATTTACTCCCAGATAACAACTTTCTTAAAAGTTTCACCAGAACTTAGATGAACAAAAGACAGGACATGAAAGGACTTTCATTTTAGTATTTATCTTCTCTTTAATAGTTATTGCCAGTTTGTATAATGGCTACTCTGTTTGACTACAGAGTCCAACTCTAACAGTATCTCATTCATTATTTATAACACATATTAGGATACTTTGAGTATGGATGGTGCTACAGAAAACCAATTCTCCCCTTCTTATTGTGTTAATCCTGGATTAAAATTAATGAATTTTATAGCAGAAAGAAGATGAAATAATGCATAAAGCTAATATGATGAATACAATGGAATTCAGAAAATTAATTTTTAATACTTCTCATCTTGCGACTTCTTGGTGGAGTGCAGCATGATGTCTGCTTTTACGCTGTTGTTTCTGCAGACCTTGTGGTTAAAAGTCATTACAGCCTGCGGTCTGTCTTCCCTAACTTCGCAACAGGGAAGCTGCCCAGAAATGACATATGAATTTAACCACAGCAGTAAATCAAACTGCCTCAATCACCCTGTGTCTTTATTCCTGAAACATCTGTGTTCTCGTCTTCTCCATCTGAAAATGTCATGTTCAGGTCTGTAGGACCACAGAACATTTTACAGCATTGGAACCACGTCACAGGATCTTGCATAGATAAGCCTCTGGGACAAATATTGTTAAATATAAATAGTAAGTGTTGCTTACAAACAAGATATTTCACCCAAGAATGTACATTTCCACAGTACATTTTGTGCAAAATATTAACCTCTTGTATGGCTTTGAGGGAAGGGGCTTTGCACTCTGCGCTTACTATGGGGTCATGGGAGGGATGCGTGAGAAGTGGGCTGGCGCTGTGCCATTAGCATGGTAATTAGACAAGCTTCTGCTCTGGATAAATGGGAGCTGAAAGCCCAGGACTTGGTTCCCATGTGAAGACAACATGCTTCATGTTGGGCAGGTGGCCACATGGCCACAACTGATCCAAAGGCATAGCCAAACAGCAGGGATTCCACTTCAATCTGCATTGTCCTCTGTATAGAAGTGCTTATGCATTGAGTAACACACCCAGACATGTATAGTATCTCTGGAAGAGGACTGGAGAGTTAGAGATGCTGTAAATTCTTCCTTCCCACCATTTTTCCTTGGTGTAAATATTAATATGCAAATACAGTGCTCAGAACTAAAGAACGCACTTATGTTGGTAGATGGGAAATTGCTCACATTTCTGTAGACTGCATAATATAGAGAATGTGTCTACAGAAGGTCTAAAAAGTACAATGGCCATGGCACTAAATGACTCCTTAAAAAGGAATGGAAAAGGCTGGTATGTAGCTTAGTTGACAGAGTGCTTGCCCTAGCATGTGAAAATATTGAGCCTGATTCCCAGCACCATGTAAAGCACTCCAGCAGTAAGGCAGGGAAATCCGGAGTTCACTGTTTTCCTCATCTACATATGCAGTTGGAAGGAAGCCTGAGCTGAAAAGTAATCAAAGCAAAATGTAAAACAGAAAAAACATTAGAAAAAGTAATTTTTAAAACTATTTTCTTATTTCTATTTTGTGTGAGTGCATTGGCTGCATGTGTGTAAGTGCACCTGTGTGGTGCAGTGCCCAGGAAGGACAGAAGATGGCATCAGATTCCCTGGAATGGGAGTTATGGATGGTTGTTAGCCACCACGCAGGTAATGGAATCTAACCCTGGGTCCTCTGTGAGAGCAGCCAGTGCTCTTAACCACTGAGTCAATTCACCAACCCTGAAAAATTTTTAATAGAACGTTTCAAACAATGTTTAATACCGGCAATAGTAAGCTGAAAATGATTACAGGTGTTAAGGATGCCCCACTTGTCACTAGTTTGAATATTTTGCAACAAATACACTTATTGGAAAAAAGGTCAACTTTTTCCTAGTACTATTAAATATAAAGAAAAATGGGGATGGGAGACGTGGTTCAGTGCTTAAAAGCACTGGCTGATCTTGCGGAGGACCTGGGTTCGATTCCGAACACCCATATGTCAGCTAACACCCTTCCTTACCTCCAGTTTCAGGGGTTCCGACACCTTCTCATGAACTCCTCGAGCATTGCAGGACAGGGTGCACTTACATACATGCAGACATTACACTATTACCCATAAAAATGATAGAAAAAAGACAAACACAGATACTCTATCACATACAATTCTATTCTGAAACCATTTGAACATCTGACACGTGTCAATTGCATTAAAAATGAATTTTTCTGTATGAAATTGTGTATTTTAATAATGAAGTGGAGATCTTTTTTAAAGGTTAAAACCTCATTTAATTTTATGTCTTATAGGGTTTATGTTGAGTACAATATTGTATAACTGTAATAAGTCAACTGTAAACCTAAAAATTTACAGCCAGTTTTGAAAGAGATGCATTTTAGCTCAGGAAATTGTTATTGACTATGTCAATGCTGTTGTAATGAAATGCTTCTTCTAAGTATGTGGTTATCAAATAAATAATTTTTAAAAATCCAAAACAGAAAAACAATGTTTACAAAGTGCCAAGACTATGTAGATAGGTAAGAGCTACTTGTTACCCTGAAGATCTTACAGAAATGGAAAATTAATATATTCTGTCCTAAAATAGCACAGGTTATTGCCAAAGCCCTCGATGGTCTCCCAGAACTTGAAGGTAAGACCTGATTCCTGAAGATAGGGCAAATATCAGACACAGGACTTAGAGCAAATGCTGCAGGAACTAACCCAGAAGCCTTCTCCCTGCAGACCAGCTCTGATGGTATCAGGATACTATGCAGCAGCCAAAGGACAAAACCAGTTGGTCCCATGCTCAGAGATGGAAGTCCAGTTCAGTCCCCAGGTTTCCAACCCCAGCCATGTGGCTTGGATTATTGATTATTGAACAAATGAAAACTTTGCTAATAATCTGTTGTGTTTCTGTACAAGGATCACATCTATTTTTCATTTAAAATTTTGTCTGCTTATGAATGTGATAAAATGCTTTGAAGGTCTGAGTCTATTTTCTTTTCATTCTATCATGTATAAACTCAGTAAATGATCAGCATATCTACAGGTATATGTATGTATTTATAGAGATGAGTCAGAAAAATTGGTTCATAGAATCTACTGTGCCTGAATGATCCCAAGCAAAACATTATAAAAAAGATTCAATAAAAGTTTAAAAAACAGTAAGTCAATACATAAAATTTACCAAGTGAAAACCTTTTCGCACAAACCCTTTAGTGATCGGGAAACAAAATCTTCCTGCAGCATTCATGAAAGAAGTTCTTAGATCAGAGTTCCATATCAGAGGATTCTCAGAAGTAGGCCTAGGATAAAGTACCAAAGTCTGCATTCTCCAAGAGTCTGAACAGTTAGTTGGTCCTAATCCACAAGCAATTGTGAAGTGAGCTCAGTGACAGGGTATAAAATGTTTGAAATTGAGGATGGAGACATGTCTTGGCAGATTAGAGCACTTGCTGTTCATGCAAAGGACCTGAATTCAATTCTTCATACCCATGTGGCATCTTACAGCCAGCTGTAACATCTGTTCTAGGGTGCCTTCCTCTGGCCTCCCCAGGCATTGAAGGAATGTGGTACACATGCATGCAAGCAAAACACTCATACACCTCAAATAAAAAGAAATAATGCCTTTTAAAAAGACATCTGAAATTTCACCCCAATTGGATATAAATTTTTGCTTGATTGTTATAAGAAAGTAAACCATTTTAAAAGATAAATTCCTGATAAAAGAGAACATTTTCACTCAGCTTTCAGGTCAAGGAAATTCTGTTGTGGCCAATGTCAAATTTACAATCACTCCTATAAGAGCACTCAAGAAAAAAATCAGTCAGCAGATGGGGGGACTCAACCAGCAGACTTAAAAAGCAAGTGTCCACTATTAAATCACAACGCGTCCAATTGTAATTTATTGTCTTTCTTAAATAATATGGTAAGGCCCATCAAGTCAGTCAGAACTCATCTCTAATTTCAACCTTCACATCTGAAATATTTTCTTCTCCTACATCCCATCAACAATAAAAGCCTCAAAAGCATTTGAATGAAGATTATACAGTACAGACTTCTTTCCTTTCAGTGCAAACTACGTTTTAGTCCATCAATATATCTCTCGTCTTTGTAGTTTTGATTCTTGTCTAAAGTGATCTGTGGAAAATAAGCTGCAATGCGTTGTTTGTATATGGGAGACTGGGAAGCTGGTGCATCTTTTTTTTTTTTTTTAATGCATTGTGTTTGAACAAGGACTTGTGTTTAGCAGTTGATCATTTTAAGACACTATCTTAATGGATAGAGAGGTAGCCCCAGTGTAATCAGTCACTTAGTAAAATGCAAGAGGCTTGCCATGTCCAGGAACAGGTGAAACGCAAAGACTCCCAGGACCATTTACAACCGCCTACAATAAATTACCCCTGAAAGAAACTTCGAAGCTGCAGACACAGCAGAGCAGAAGTTAGGAACACAGACTCTGTAGCTGTGCTGGGTAGCTTTAGTGTCGCCTTGACACACCTGGGTTGAGGGAGGCTCAACTGGGGAATTGCCTTCATTGAACTGGCCTGTGGCCATGTCCACGGGGCACCTTCTTGATCACTGACTGATGTGGGAGGGCCCAGCCCACTAGAGGGGTGCCACCCCTGGGCAGGTGGGCCTGTGTTGCCTAAGAAAGCAGGCTGAGCAGGGGCCAGGGGAGCAAGCCAGTAAGCAGCATTCCTCCATGGCCTGTGCTCCAGCTCCTGCCTCCAGGTTCCTGCCCTGAGTTCCTACCTTGGGCTCCCAGATGAACTGTGACCCGGGATATGTAAGCTAAATAAACCCTTTCCTCCCCAAGTTGGTGTTGGTCAGAGTGTTTTGTCACAGCAATGGAGAAACAAACTAAGACAGTAGCTTAGCTGCTAGGGTAGACATTTTGCCAATCACCACCTTGTGGCTTTAGTCAAAGTCCTTAATCTTCATGGGAAGGACAGCATTAGTCACTACCTCTTACATTACTAGGATGGTCCCATGATGGCAAAGTATTAAAGGACTTACAATGACTGTCACATGGAAAACACTGTTTTATTGAACTGCATTTATATAGTACTCTCTGTACAATGGAAGAGGAAGGAGAAGGTTTTGACAAGTTAAATATAACTAAGCATACTAAACATTTTGATCCACCAAACACAATGATTCTATCACAGCCAATTTCAAATGGAAGAGAACAGATATGTTGAGCGTTTCGTGTCTAATGCCAAATAACGTGTATTTTGGCTGAGAAAACAGGAATGAATAATTTCAGGATAAGTACAAAATTTAAATATTTTTCATAGGCTTTTTTTTATATGAAAAAGAGAAGACTGTAGTGGCGCCGAAGTAAAGGCAAAGGAGGAATTTTAACACCCTGCGCCTGAGCAGAGCAATCTTCTGCTGTTCCTTCCAGTACCTGCCAGTTGCAACTGAGTAAGCCTCAGATCCTACCGTATGATATCCGGCAGATCCAAAGTCAGCTAGAGTGTGACAAGTTTTCCTAAGACAACAATGGCAGCTTCCCAGCAGCTGAGCAAGGTTTGTGGGATAGTGAGAAGACCATTGCTGAGGCACTAAGCAGAGACTGAGGAGAAGAAGGAAGACAGGAGAGCGTGGACTCCGCCTCTAAGTGGTCTTGCTTACGATTATTGCTAATTAATAGGATCTGGGACAGGTCAAAGAAGACAGGATTCTTCCCCTACACATGATGTGGAAACACAGATGGTTCATGTATAAAGACTGGAAAGGAAAAGGAAAGACTACAGTGTCATCAAGTTCAGAGGACTTCATTCCTAAATCTGAAAAATTTGGTTTGAATTTTGAGACCATTGTTTCTTGTGAGATCTTGGTGCTTTCAGAGTCCGTTGAAGTGGGAAATGAACATGCTCACTCTCCGCAACATTCCACTGCAGCTCTGGGTAAATCAGGGCCAGGTAGGGGTAAGGGTTCACAAGCCCCCCGAACATATACTGCAGGTTCCAGGGGGAATCTGCCCCTAAGAGGCTCAGTAATAACACCTTTGTATTACATGTCTGCACTGATCCCAGCCATTATCCCCTCCCCCTCCCGAAGAAGTGTTTCCTACAGAGTAACAGGGATGGGAGAAGGGAAATCTATGCTATCACTTCCAAACAAGCAAAATTTCTGGAATAATGTGATTAGAATTAAAAACATTTTCTTGAATCAATATTCAATGTGAACTAAAAATACAGTGGACTAGCTCTCTCTAAAGAGGGACTGTAATATTCATATTCAATTTCCTTTCTTCACCAATACCTATTTCTTCAAAAACTACTTCTGAAAATGCCTGCCACATTTACTCACATTTTAAACTTCGCCTTCATGGTTTCAACAGATACTTTTGCTACAAGACCTTCCCTCCTGACTAATAACACAGAAGGCCCATTGGTAACAATGCAAACTAGATACTCATGTTTTAACAGTAATGATGACTCCTTGGTGAAGAAGATACTGTAGATACTAAGGGTAATAACTTTAAGCTATTGATAACTAATTGTATTACATTATACATAAGGAATGCTCACTCTGGCCGACCAACTAGAATGGGAATAAAGACCAAATACTCTGGACTAGAGACACAGCTTAATGGTTAAGAGCACTTGCTGCTCTTGCAGAGGACCAGGGTTTGGTTCTCAGCACCCACATCGGTCAGCTTACAACCACTCGTAACTGGGGTTCTGGGGAATACATGAATGTCGTGCACCTCAGAGATAGAGGCTCAGAGGTAAAATAAATCTTTTTTTTTAAGAAAGGAATGACTACACGGAGGGAAAAGAAAGCAGGCTGTGAGCAATGCGGAGCGCAGAGCTCCTTGCCCAAATCTTTCCGTTGTGTTCTTGTTTGCTTCTCTATTGCTGTGATGAAGCATCCTGACCAAAATGACCTGAGGAGCAAAGGGCTTGTTATATCTCACACAAGTGGCAGTCAGTCTGTCTTTAAGAGATGTCAGGTAGAAGCCCAGAAGCAGAAACTGAAGCATGGCCAGAGGAACCTGCTTACTACTGGCTTGCTCCTCTGGCCGGTGCTCGGCCTGCTTTCTTCTATGACTCAGGCCCACCTGCCTAGGGGTGGCACCACCCACAGTGGGCTGGGTTCAGTCACGTCACTCATCAAAATGCCTCACAGACGTGCCCACATGGAAGTCCAATGGAGGAAATTTCCCCATTAAGGTTCCTTCTTCCTAGCTGTGTCAAGTTGATAACTGAAGCAGACAGCACACTATGTCAAGGACATCTTCATGCTGACCCTTGAACATCTGGCCACCCCATCTAAAAGCCCATTCTTGGTTCAACTTCTAGTCAAGGCTCAGAATAAGAAAACAATTTTGAATTAAAATTCTACTTTCTTTTATTAGATAATAATTCAGTTTAAGAGTGTTTCTCTCTCTCGCTCTCTCTCGCTCTGTCTCTCTCTCTCTCTCTCTCTCTCTCTCTCTCTCTCGTGTGTGTGTGTGTGTGTGTGTGTGTGTGTGTGTGTGTAGGCACATGTGCTATAACATGACATGGTTGGAGCTGATTCTTTCCTTCCATCTTTACGTGGGTTCTGAAGACAGAACTCAGGTCACCAGGCTGGTGAGCCAAGTACACTGACAGGCTGAGCCATCTCCCCTTCCCAGACAGGTATTTTTATGGAAATAACTTGAAAGAGTTATTTTGGTCCTGAACCCACCAGTCTCTACACAGGTTTGCGTCTTTGATAAAAGAATTACATACTGCAAAGGTCAAAATATTTCTTTTCCTTTTTCCAAAGGTCAGGTGGCATTATATTTATGTTGCTTCTTTAAAGCTGTGATTAAACATTTTTATTTGTAGTGTCTTAGCTGTTAATCAACATCTGGGTGAAATGTCAGAATCACTTTCCATCTTCCTTAAGTGCTTTCCTTACGTCTCAGCAGCTGGGGTAAGAGTCACAGGGAAGAAACAGTTGTCTGTCCCACCATGCAGTACAGCAGCCCCAGAAGAGCAAGAGGCAAGCTGGGACAGAAGGCTTTAGTTCTGAAGTCCTCCCTGACACAGTTTGACCTAAACATGCTCCATCTTACAGCATGCCTTGAAAACTGATTCAGAAGCAGTCACTCTGGAGAATAAAGAGAGAGCAAGAAAATGTCAGTACCTCAAAACTGGAAATTTTCATGGCTCAGAGTTTATGAATCAAGAGCACATTTTCTGGATTTGTTTTCAGTGCCAGGATTCAGAACTGAGATATGAGAACATGTTTCCAGCCTGGAAACACCAGATGGGGTGTACTCTTCCAGGGGAGGTCCCATGCATACTCAGGCCACTTACCAGAGACAGTGTGGACCTGTCACTTGCTGATCAAAGCATGCTTTTAACAAACTTTTTTAGAAGTACAAGAGTGAAAACCACAAACGACAAACTGTGTGAATTCTGGTGGTGGTGGGGGCTTTGGGAGGGTGCCAGTGGGGAAGGGCTTATAAAGATGATTAAGACTGATTGAGATGTTCTATACAAAACATACAAAAATTCAATAAAACTTGGTTTTTTTTTTTAAGTATAAGAGTGTAAAAGTGATGAGGTTGTAATTGGTCAGGCCGAATTACAGAGTTCTAATTCGATTTTACCTGGGTTCTTTGTGCCCTCTACTAGCCATCATTGGTGAATCTGTGAGCTAGCCTCCTTCACACAGGTGAATACTTTAGGGCAGAGCGAAGGAGCAGATGGCTCAGTGTTCAGTGCTTAACCATGTGAGTAAATTTCCCATTTCTTTCCAGAGAACCCTTCATGCCACCAGACAGGATAATTCCTCTGAGTAGTTCCAATGTGGCCCACAAGTACAGTCTTCATGTGCACAGAGTGTGACTTCTGCAAGCTTCCTCTCAATTTCGGCAGATCTAAACTGCCAGTGTTAAAAGCTGACATTGAACTTTAAGGGTCAGATCAAAGCAGTCGCTGAGAAGTATCCACAATGGTAAAAAGGACTGAAAGTTACAGTGCTGTTTCCCACTTAGAACAGGACTTGGTAATGGCTCAAGTCCTTGGCGCGTGAAGTATCAGTAACAGTCACTCACCCTTAAAACCTCAGAGAAACTTCTGAGTAGAGTGGCCTGCACAGGCCTTCTTGAGAGAAGCCAGGCCTCAGACTGAAGGTTCAAATGATGAACTGCCCCCAGGGAGATAATGAAAATCTCTACCCTATGGTGACTCAACCGACATCTTCTTAGAATTTTAGGAAATTCCCCCCTTAAAAAAAAGTTCTTTATGAACAGAACAAGTGGAGCTCTTTCCCCGCCGTTTGTCTTTTCTATCTGAATCCCAACATGTTTTCTCTCATAGAAGTCAAATTTTAGACTAAACTGGATACATTTTGTGTCTCTTCATAGCCCTTAAATAGAAGCCGACATCTAGTACTATTTGTAGGTTCAAAAATGTTTCCACGGGCTTTTGTTTTCCCATTATCAAAGGTAAAAAAAACTTCAATAATTCAGGAAAAACATCATCCACATAAGCCTACTAATTGTTTTTAGATCTCAAGTACTTCCCCCTAGGTGTGGCTATGCTTGTAGAGTCTAACTGGAATAACTGAAATCCCAGGGATGGTAAGGATGTATTCAAATGTCACCATCCCAGGAGTCTCCAAACAGCAGGATTTATTACAGTGTTGCTAAATGGATACTAGTTTATTTACACCAGTTTAAGCATATGCAGCATAACGTAATAAGACTCAGTACATTCCATCTCTCTTCTGTCTTAAACCAGATTCTAAAATATTTCTAATTAAAACATAGTGTTTTGTGTTATTTCTTCGTCCCAGCAGACTTGCCGGGAACTGACATTGAAACTTGGAGCTAGGAAGAGAGGAAGGAAATGAGAAAACACTCAGGAGCTCCGTCATTTGTGGTGTGAGGAGCAAGTTATAACATTATGTCCAAACACCTAGAGGGTGTACAGTCCAAGCACTACAGGAAAATTTGCTCTAAAGCTGCAGTAGGTAGGTTAGAATTCCTAACACCTGGGAGAGGAGCACAGTGAGAGGGCCCCTGAAAAGTGACCCCCCTCTGAGAGTCGGGCTGAAGACCTGGGCATGTCAGCTTCTCTGTCACTGACCCAACTTTCACTGGTTTAAAAGACCTAAATATAGACATTTCCTCCCATTCAAAGTGTCCTATACCAGGGGACTCTATTTTACTGTCAGTCAGCTGAACATAATTTATGAAAGGATTCTGACAGTGAATTCTAGCAATTCTTTGCTTTGGAACCATATACATATGAGTTTTAATTTGTCTGGTGTTTGATATTGTCACTGTTGTAGAACAGTGCCCTCTGAGCATAACACAGCGATTTAACATCTTACTCAGAGCTGGTGTGGACATCCATCCAAGACCAAGAGAGAGATAAGAATGGATTTATTGGATGGACTTACATAACTGAAGTCAGGACCACCAGCCTTCAGAGTGAGCCTTTCCGTCTCAGTTTCTCTCCAATGTGTTGATGTCCAGGGGAATGAAATAAAGCCAGAGAGCTCTCTCTGTAGCTTCTCAGTCCGAGAAGGAAGGAGACCAGTGGTGCAGGTCTAATCCAAGTTTGAAGGTCCAGAAGCTTCCTGGAGACTCATTAGCGTGAGTCCACATTCCAAGGCTGAAGAAATGTCAGGAGTCAAATGTTGGGCTTACACAACAGCAGTAAACAACACATGTAGAATGGAGAAGGCACACGTTACATGGGTTTCTTATCTTCCACTTTTATTCCACCAAGGACCTCAGCCTATGTGATGGCACCACCCACCTTTAGGGCACATGCCTCCCTCTCAACCCCTCTCCCCTATGTCACTCTCTCCAGGATCATCCTTATGGATACAGTTGTGCTTGGCTCCTTCCCAAAGTGCTTCTAAATCCAGTCGAGTCGACAGGATGAGCCATCAGTTTTTATAAGTGATATTATAAGTGAGTCACCCTCACTGGAATCATCTGATACAGAGTCTATTTGCCTTCACAGAAGCAAGAAAGCTGAGATTAAACAGCCAGCCCAGGGTCACAAATTGCCAAGGATCACAAGTTGGGAAATACACAATTGCAGTTTTAAGATGTGTCTTTTTTCACTATAAATCTTACCTTCCTAAACATTACAAAATATCCCCACCTCTAAATCATGGAAAATAATTGGATTTCAAAAGGCTTCTAACAGTTGGACGAGTACCTGCTTTTGAAGGCTTTGAGTGCATAGAAAATGCAGCACGGATGCAGTAAATATGGTAAAATTATACTCCTGAAACTTGAGAACAGTCAGTCTTTAAAAAGCCCCCTCAATATTTCAGTAGTGTTTATGATATTCACTTTTGTTTTAATTGCATAACCTTCTTCCCAGTGGAGGAATGAATCCAAAGCCAACACTTCACTCTCTCCTACCCCTGGCTCCCTGGACTGGATATGAGTCAGCCTGTTGGTCTCTAGTTCACTATTAATCTTCCTAAGGAAAACCTGTTTTGATTAATATTTAAAGCACCATAGGGATTGCTTCCTGTTTTTCTTAAGCTGCCTACCCCTTTACCATTATCTCAGGGATGATTTGTTACACATGAGAGTTTGTATTGTTTCTGATATGAAGAGAAAAACAAATAGAACAGTGTTTTTTTAAACAGCTACTCAGGAAACTGGGAAGAGAAGTGGGTGTTACCTATTGAGAATCTGAGTACTATTTCACTTACAGAAAAATACACTGTGCTTCTTTTAAAATCATTTGAATTCACTAAGTACAAAATTCCATTTGAATTACTTCACCTTTATGCAGACTATGATTTGCATTCTCTCTGTCCCTTAAATAATAGCATATTTAGAAATTTAAAATGTACATTTGAATATTTAACTGGTTGTACACTCTTGAACCTACAACTGAACTTATTCTTAGCTGTATTACACATGTCTAAATTAGAGTGACTAAGAGAATGCAGTAAAATAAATTCTATAATATGGATGTGATTACCTTAAAGGAGAGCATTTAATCCCAATCTCAATTAGGAATTCTGAATTTATGTGATAGCCAATATGAATTTTACAAGTCTGTTATGAAAACCATACCCCAAATAAAAATGCATATTGAGAGTACCAAATGCATAAAGCCAATACTTTTAACAGTCATGTACCAGATGGAGTGTGGGTCTCACATACCTGAGGCCACAGTATATCATCGTGAACTGAATCAGCAGAAAGTCAGGAAACTGGTGATGAACCACGAACAATCAAAGATGAATCTGTTAAGGTCCATCTTCGTCCACTACGAAAGGAGAGACTGAAAAGTCATAAACCACTCATGGAGATGACCAAACATCACTCAATGGTAAGTCAAAAACCTGGTTGGATGCATATAGAATCTTCATATTTTAAATTGATGAGAAGAGATGGTTTATTAAAGGAATGGATGTTCCTACACTGGTCTCCAATGTGCATGATGATGCTATTCACTGAGGAAGTTTTGTGGTGGAATAGCAATATTTGGTTTTTGCTGGGACCCTTCAAATACTTCTTTTTTGAAAATCATCTTGAACGTATGTTTTCATTGAATTTTTGTGCATTTTATACACAGCATCTTAATTATCTTATACCTCCTCCCCATCTGTACCCTCCATAGCTCCACCACCACTGGATTTCATACACTCTGTCATATATGTTAAGGCCTATCGAGTCAAGTTTGAGTATCCAGATGTCTCTCAATGTAAGTTTATCCACTGGAGTCTAGTCAGCCTAACTAGAGTCACTTCCATAAAGAAGATCAACTTTCCCCAATCCCTCAGTAATCAGTTGACAATAGTTCTTCAGCTAAGATTGGGGCCTGCTGCCCATTTCCCCAGTTCTATGCTGAGTTTTTGTCTGATTGAGTCTTCCTAGGTCTTCTGCATGCTGACACCATTGCTGTAGGTTCATATGGGCAATGTCCCAGAGGCACAGAGGATTCGGTTTCCTTATGATCATGGACCACCCCTGGCTGTTACAATCTTTCTGCCCCCTCTTCCATAATGGTCCCTGAATCAAGGGTGGATGAGGTTTAATATAGGAGTCTTATCCAAGCTCACACTCTGAAGTTTCTTACTCTCACACTTAAAGACTTCTTTTAATCCTTTGATCATTTATCATTGTGTACTAAATAAATCATTATTGAAGTTTCTTTGTTTGATGTGTAGGTAGTTTCAGTCTCCTGGTTAGACCTTTACTGATATTATATGTTTAACTGGATATATTTTTAATATCATGAGCAAATAAATAATATAACATTAGAAATATATAACATCCATAAGGAAAAATAGAAAAAAAGACCTTAGTGTTTATTTAGAAATTTTTTAAATTTCCAAATAAGTTTTTAGTCAAAGAAGAAATCAAGAAGGATATATTAAAGAATAAAGCCCATAAAATTGTAATTATTCATAGGAAACTTCCAGAATTCTAGAAAATATTCAATGTTAAGAAACAAAACTTATGGCTTCAATTAGTAAAACTTGGCAAGATAACACAAGAAGATGCAGAAATGCAACCGGGATTATATCAAATAAAGCACGTGAGAAAGAGCAAACTCACAGGGAAGTGCATGGAGCCAGAATGTAAACGTTACATGTTTCTATTGAATGAGGTGAAAGAGAGAAAAGACAGTCACACAAAACTAAGGAAAATGAAGTCAAAATTACGGACAATTAGCCACTTCCCCAGATCTATGCCAGGATTTTGTCTGATTACTTGGGACTCGGCATGCTGTCACTATTGCTGTGAGCTCATATGAGTAACTGACCAGGTGTCTGGAAGACTCTGTTTCCCCGTGGTCATCCACCACCCCTGGCTATTACAGTCTTTCTGCCCCCTCTTCTGCAATGATCTCTGAGTCTTAGGAGGCACATGTTTGATATGGATGTCCTATTAGGGGATAAGCACTCTGCAGCCTCTTATTCTCCGCACGTTGACAGGTTGTGATTCTCACTGTTAATCCCCAGTTACTGCATAAGGAAACTTCTCTACTGAGAATTGAAAGGAGGAAAGACAGTGTCATTTAAGGGTGAGACTCTTGGTAGGCTGACCAGGATCCAGTGGATGAACCAACACAGAAGGGCATTTGAGGACACAGATTTCACTTTATAGGCATATATATATATATATATATACATATATATATATATATAAAATTAGAGTACATGAAACTGAGTGGAGGGAAGTAAGGGAGGTACAGAAAAGGTAGGGGATTTAAACATGATCAAAATACATGAAATTTTCAAAAATTATTATTTTTTCTTTTTTTTCAAATAAAATTTATTGAAAATTTCATACATGCATATAAGGTGTTTTGATCAAATCCATGCCCACTCCATCCAATCTATTCCTCCCATATCTCTCTATCATTTTTTTCTGACACCCTCATGTACTCTTTTTTTTTTTTCTTTTTAATGGGGCTTTTTGCTACTCGAACATTCCCCCCCTCTGAGGTGGTAACCCTAAAATCTTTTAGGGATTAGATAAGAGCTCCCAAATATTTTTGACATTTTTGGCCTTTAGAAACTGCATAGTCAATTCCTACCTCCTATTTTTATCACGCCATCCTCTGAAGAGATTAACCAAATTGTTGATGGGGAATCGGGACACAGACTGCTCTGGCTTCTTCCATGCTGAACAGGGACACAGGCGAGGCAATTGGAATACCCACTCAGTGTGTCTATCTAAAAGACTCCCAAATTGCATAACTTTCATCTGTAGGGAAAAAAGAAAGTCCTTTACTGGTGAATAGGTGATGTGAAGGAGAGGTAAAGACAAGAGTAATTAACATTACAAGTTCTAGACAGGGAACTAGAAAAAAGTCAGAACTGGGCAAATTTCAAATGTTCGTATCAGAGTCCACTGGAATTTCCTGACTAGAGCTTCCAAAACCATCCTTCTATTGGGTTCCTCCTCACTTTTTTTTTTTTTTTTTTTTCTGCCAAGACTGGACTCAAGACTGATGGACTCAGGATTTGTTTTCAGGATTTGTTTTCAGGCACTTTGATAGCTGTTGGAGTGGTTAGACTCAGTGTCAGTTCCCTCTCAAAGGCTTCTAGATAGGGGAAGAAAACAAATTTATCCATCATTTTAGAACAATACTGGGTTGTCTCCCTCAGCTACCGGTGGGCACTACAGTATTGCAGACCAAGATTTGAAGTCTTAACATCTGGGCAGCAATTTCTGCTTATAAACAAAATCATCAATGAGAAATAATTGTCTAAATAACATTTTATATGAACTTAAGTCTAATGTCTGGGAAGCGTAATCCCTTGAACTCTCAAAGAAATATACTGATGACTTTACGCTTTGGTTATACTTTCCTTTTGGGTGTTTAAGACCAAAGAGTTGGCCCAAATAAACTCATTTATTTTTACTCTTGAGGTCATTTGAGGATCTTTTCCTCAGGATTCACATGGGCCTGGGAGGATCTCCTGGATCCTTTCTCTCACCAGTTCCATCTGTGTGAAAATAAGTCAAAGGTCCTGTTTGACCATGGTTGGCTTCACTTGGAAGCATGGAGGAAATGTTTCTTCTGAGTTGACCCTCCTCTTTGTAGACTGGACACTGGTTCAAGTCCATCTGGTGGCGTCTCCATGGCCTCCCTGAACAAGAGGACAGGTGACTCAGAGGACATTTTAAGAGATGTTCCATAGTCCCCTGGAACTTAGCTGACCTTGAAGGACAAGGAGCCAAAACTGTCCTTAAGTCCCTCTGACCATAATAGTATAGGCCTCATAGTATGGGTGTTAAACATCCAAGGTTAGTTCCACCAGTCTAGTACTTTTAATTACCATGTGCTATGTAGATCTTGAGCAAAAACCAAACATTCTCAGAAAACCTTGATTAGGCATATATCTTGTTCCTTAAACTAGTTGACCAAACTATGACCTTAGAAATTTTAGGAGTGTGTATATATTAATTTTGTCTCATCCTCTATATATCATAACAAACCTACATAGACCTTCATGACTTGCTTAGGCTTTCTCATTTTTTTCTATTTTGGAAAATATAAACAAAACATATATGTATTTTTGAAAGTCTGCCAACTTAGATGAAATGGACACATTTTTAGATGTATATAATTTCTCAGCCAGGGCAAAATAACAACATAAAGAAATTGGGCTTTGAAATCTGATTCCTGGATTCAAGTTCTGCATGTACAACTATTCAACATGTAATTTTGGAAACGATATGACCTCTCTGAGACAATTATTTGAAATTGTAGTCAAGAACAATTCCCAAAACCAATAATTCCCAAATAAAAATGAATTGTAACTCATAGAGATAGTAAGTCAGTAATTTCAAAACCTTCCAAACAGAAAAGTACCAGTCTTCATGACCTTAAAAAATACAATTAAATTTTTAGAATTCTGTTCATTCTTTTTAGGTAACAAACAAAAAAGATTTTCCAACTCAAAATATAAAGTCAGGACAAAATTAAATTGTTGAGAAAGAAAAAATGCACACTAATCAACTTTCTTCATAAATATAGATGAAGAACTACTAAGATAAATATTATCAAATTGATCCAGATATGCACAAATAGATAAGCAGTCATTGCTCACAAAATTTAGTGTAGTCAGGACAACATTAATTTAACACTATAAATCATATAATTTGACTCAAAATCTTATTAAAGAAACAGAAAAGTTAATTATCAAAATTAATGTAAATAGGTTATTTGTCAAACTTCAGAAAACTGGAGCTATATGGAAATTACCTTAACATGAGAAAGGTATGTGTATTTATATGTAACAATCTATAACCACTGTCAAATGTAAAAGTTAAACATCTTAAAGCAGCCTTCTTAACATAAGCTAGAAGTAAGGAAAACCATCTACATTCAATATTATCGTAGGCTCTTTGCCCGAGAGAAAAATAAACATTAGTAAATAACCAAAGCGATAAAGTTATGATGGGAAAGAACGAAAGCAATCACTTCAGTGTTTGTGATATTTCATTAGGTATAGATTTACTCCTTCCCAAAATCTAACGTTCCCCTTTCTCTCCTGATATCAGTGTGTTCTACCACCCCTTCCAGGAAGCTCTCCCATCACCAGAGTTTATTAGTTTCTTGACCTCTCTGAATGCTGAAATGGAAACATGCATATCCAAAATTTCAAAATTAGCCTTAGCTACAGATAAAAATTCAAAAAACTTCATAGGAAATAAAAAATAATCCAACCTAATCATTAAATTAAAAGATGAAACTTAGCTAATGAATAGAAATCAATACTAAGTTTATTAATAGCATATTAGTTTTGTGAAAATCTAAATCCTACCGACTGCAGTATCTCCAACATAAGATACCTAGATATATAAATATTTATAAGACTCAGTTATGTGACATTATCCAAAGCTACTAAAGAAAGTTTAAGTGTATATAAGAGTTACTATGCTGATGTATCAAATGCTTCAAAATCCACAATGATGTCAATTCTCCCAAAATATTCTTCTATGAATTTAATGCAATTCAAATTAAAATGCCAACATGTTTGTACAGCAGTTGACAGCCTACTTTAAAATTTGGTTGGAAATGCAAAAATGTCATGTACTGTTAAAGCATTTTCAAGGGAGAAAATAAAGTAAGGTAGATTTGTTCAAATAGCTCTAAGATTTATTAATAATCTATACTAAGAGAATAATGCTAATATAATGCTAGAAAAACTGGACAATGGAGAAAATGGAGGTGTGCAAACTAGGTTATGGTCATAAAATGGAGAAGAATAAACTATTAAATAATTTTTACTAAGAAAAATGAAAGTTACTATTTAAAAATGGCCCTTGGTTCCCTGTACCATACAATAATACAGTACTAATTTCACTCAGATTAATAATATAACGGTTAAAGTATGAAACATTTAATATAAAATAGAGAATTATAATTTCTTATCATTATTACAGATGCTTCAAAAACTCATTAAAGAAAATGTAATAATTTTAATCAAATTAATATTTTAAATTGTTTATCAGAATAGAATACAAAACAGGACACAAAATATAGGTATTCACAACACATGTTGTAAAAAAATTGACAATGGCCATGTTTCTTTGATTTTACTATACGTCCAATTACTAAAATTTTATTTTATTTATCATTATTGTGTGAATGTATCATGTGCATGTGGGCATGTATGCCATGACACAAGTGTGGAGGTCAGAGAACAACTTTGTGGAGTCAGTTTTCTCTTCACCTACACATGGATTCCAGGGATTGAACTCAGGTCTTCAGGATTGCCTAGCAAATCCTTTTACTATCCAAGCCATCTCCCAGGTCCTAGAGCCTAGATTTTAACACTGTGTTCTTCACATCTCTCAAAATTATTGTTAGTTGTACAGCATTGATGGTTTACTGGTGAGCATAGCTACCTTCCAAAAGTATGGTTGGTATTTTTATGTAACTTGGAATTTGGGTTGGTTTTTTTTTTTTTTAAAGGAGGCATCACTTAAATGCTGAGATGTTCTAGATGGGATCATTATCCAAAGGATCCATTAGCAGAAGACTAGAAACTAATGCAAAATAAAAATAAAAATTAAGAGACCATGAAAATATCCAGAGTAAGAGCTATGCACGGGGCTGGAAAGATGGTTCCCAGTAAAAAGCACATGCTGTCCTTGCAGAGGACACAGCTTTGCTTCCCAGCACCCACATAATGGTTCACAATTGTAATCATAGTTCCAGGTAATCTGACACACTTGTCTAGCCTCCTAAGGTACACACTTGATATGCATACATACATACATACATACATACATACATGCATAGCAAAACACTCATCCACATAAAGTTTGGCAAAACTTTTTTTTAAGAAAAGAGCTATTTAAAAACAAGGTATCAGCAGCATTTTGGGGGAGGAGAGAGAGAAGGAAGGAGGGAGAGACAGAGAGAGGAAAACCATACAGAAAAATAGAAACATTAGTAAATAGAAGGCCATTATCAGCCCTAGGTCTAAAAGGAGAAAGGGAGAAAGCAAACTGAATAGGAAAAACATCTATCGTGTCATATAAAACATAAGATTTTTCTCAAACAGACAGGACAGGCTGAGCAATGGGACATAGGGTTAGCTGGAACCCAGTTAAGAGAAAACAAATAGTTCTGTTTACTGAATAACTGGGCGTCACTTCTTATTCTCCTTCTTCTGAACAATAGAAATGTGAACTAGAGGGTGGAGAGATGGCTCTGTAGTTAGAGGCACTTGTTGCTCTTGCAAAGGAGGTAGGTTTGGTTCCCAGCACCTACAGGGCAGCTTACAGTTCACAATAGTCTGTAACACCAGTTCCAGGGAATCTGACACCCTTCTGGCCTCAGTGATCACCAGGCATGAATATGGTGCACAAAAAACACATTGAAATAAACATAAATAAATCAAAAGAAAAAGGGAGACATGAAATAACCATCAGTGTTAAAATGAAGGAGTGACTACAACTTCAGTGCCCAGGCTTTACAAAATCAATCATAGCAAAAACTGTCATTATAGCACCTCACTAGAGTATAAGCTTGTACAGACCCAAAAGAACCTACATTTGTGTAACAGGGTGTGATAGTTATTTTTCTCATTGTTCTGATCACATACCTGGCAAGAAACACCTTAAGTGAGGAGAGGATGGGTTTATTTTGGCTTATGGTTAAAGAAGGGATACTGGTGACTGTGTGTGCAGGGTGTGGTGGCATGAATGGACCAATGTTAGATGCGTGGTCATGAGCACCTGCAATTCGTAGAGAGCCAGCATAAAGCTGGGAGAGAACACAACACCTCAAAATGCAACTTTAGTGACCTACTTCCTTAAAGCTTGACCACCTGAAGTTTCCACAACTTTCCCAAAGAGCACCACGATCTGGGGACCAAGTGTTCAAACACAAGTCTATGGGGGGACTTTTCACAATAAACCATAATATGGTTTGATATCTCGAAATCCACTAAGAAAATTGTGAATATTTTTATTTTATAAAATGGAAACCATGCCTAGAAATGGTAGAACTTGCCACAAAACTAAATTGTGAGGTGCTTTTAGTGTAAACCATCTGGGCTTCCTCAAATCTAATGAGATATGATGATAATTTGGAAATTCTTACCTGGTGCATTTGTTTCCTAAGTCCCCTTTTCCCTCACCCAACACACACACAGTGCTGAGTAACTTCAGATGGTTTGAGGCTTGTTGATTTACAGTGACTTATGAGAAGGGATTTTTAAGGTAGTGAGATCTGAATGTGGACATTGAGCCTACACAGAACCTCTCTATAAGTGGAGACACCATCTTATCCAGATTCATCAGTTCTTCTTCCTCTCATACCCTCTGAGTTTACAGAGAAGGGATGGGGACTTGTGATAAGATTCTGTTAGTTGGAATCAGGGCCTTGCTATTTACTATGTTTATAACCTTACAATGAGCTTGCCTCTGCACATTCTCTAGCTATATTTCAAAAAGAACTTGTTGACCCCCCCTAATTCAAGTTGTTTCTGCCACACCAAAACATAGACGTATTATTTACCTCCTATAACACTTGGGGCATCAGAAGTCTTCATTTCCCATACAAGAATAGGGGCAAAGACCTATCATGCCAACACTTAGGTAGGGGAAGGAGGGTTTTAAGTGTGAGGTTAGTTGGAACTACATTGTGAAATATATGCACATACACACTGCAAGATAGAAAGAAAAGCAAAAAGGAAATCACCCTGTTTCTATTTAAAATTTTTGTGCAACTGCACTGTTAGCTCTTCCATAGTAACTCATCATGGACACAAGTCACTGTGCTAGCTCTTGTACCTTGAATACTGCATAACACAGCATACTCACTTGCTTCTTGACTAGGTTGATAAATTAACTAATATATAAACAGATATCTGACACAAAGTAGATGATTAGTAAATGAAAACTTTAAATGCTTCTGCTTTAGGTTCTTCTGTGGGAAAATTAGTGATGGTTCGTTTAGTGAAATCACTCTCTATGTGGTATCATCAGCTTCCAGACTTGTCTCCCAAGATAACCGTGGGCCAGCATTCTCCTGCTCTGAGATGTCATCACTTCCACAATTCCTTTCTTGTCCCAATCAGTTGGAACATCCCTTCCTGTTTGTGTCACCAGCTCTGACGGCCATTTCAAACAACCCAGAACTGTTTAGGTTTATCTGTCCAGAGAACCACTTCAGCAAGCTTGTTTATCCCTTCCACACACTCTCCTATAAAGCTCTGCTCTGGTCTTCAAAAGATGTCACATCAGTAGCTAACAACGCCCTGTAATTAAATCAATCAATTCAATAATATAAGCCAATCATAATTTTATGAAAAAGAAAAACTATTTGAGAGATTGAACTGATCATTTGTTTGAATTAGCTGATCAGCTAAGAAAGATCCAGATATCATATGGCTTGAAATGTACTTTAACACAAAACACTATAAATTTCAAATCACTTTTACATACATTATTTCCTTTAATTTATAGTATTGTATTAAAGTTATAACTACCAAAAGCTATTATCACTGAAAATGGCCTAAGTTGTCATCTCCTTCAATGTCTTTATTCCTAGAATAATGATGATGATTATGGTGCCACATTACTGATTTGAATCATCTTATCCATTTGTTGGAAAACTAATACAGTTTTAAATTAACTTTAAAATTGACTTTGACTAGCCAGTGTTCCTCTGTCTCAGGAATACTGGATTCCATGTCAATCATCAAGAGAGATACTATTCTATCCCATTTGAGGGTGGATTTAAAAATTATATTTTCAGAATATTGTTTAAATTAAATATGGAAAGAAAAATGTAAATTAGAAAATTTAAAATACGAAGATGCACTAACATTGGCAGTTGTCACCCATGCATTATCTTCTATTTGAAGACATGGAAAAGGCACAGAATTACACCATATTCCACAGTCTCTGATGCAAAAAAGCCTGACATGTGTGAAAATGTCAACTCTACCAATGTCAGTCACTAAAGCTTTCCTCAGAAGAATTCGCTATTCCATTTTCATATCAATTTCCTTCTGGATACTATTTTGGAAATTTCATAAGGTATTCATAACCAAGAAGTATCTATTAATTTTCCCCACTAATTTATTACATGGCTTTATGGAACGTGTTCAGTGGAATACAGATAGCTAAAAACTTACAAGAACTTTTACCACATATTTTATACCAACTGCCCTTCATGAAGGAGGTAACAATCTTCAGACAGTGACTAGAACCAGATTAAAACAGTGATAACTTTGCACTGTGAATACTTCTATGTCAAACAGACCCATACCAGGAAAATCCAAAGGGAGAAAAATGTCACCAAGTCAGAGTCAGGAGCTCTCTGCTGGACTAATCCTGTGTTTGTAGGAGGCAGTGGAGAAATGCCTGGGAACATTACTCTTCCACGTAATTTTGAGGACACTGCTATTGGTTGAATCGCAGATTTTAGTAGTAACAAAGCATCTGGTCCACCTGGTTGCTTTCACCCAGGTGATAAACCACAGCCCTCACTTTATGGGTGAAGTTGTTCAACCTTTACTAGTTTAAGTGTGTTAAAGAAGATCCCCCAGATAATTCAAGTACAAAGAGGTGCCTCTCCAGTGTTTGAAACACAGGTATGTTTGCCTAATGAGCTGTTTGTCACTGACCTTCCTAGAGCCATTCTAAACACAAACACACACACACACACACACACACACACACACACACACACACATAAAACCACCACCAAAAAAAAAAAATAAAACAAAAATATTTCAGGTACATTAGTCATTTTTTGATCCTGATGCCCTGCTTGACACATAGCAAAAAAGTAAAATCATGAAACCAGATATTTTAGGAGAAAATATGATTATTTATTCATTTCAAATACACCAGTATGAAAATTGGAAATAAATGGGTATTAAGACAGGTTTCAAATTGTTTGGTGGAGGTTAAATGAAGCCTAATTTCTTAGAATTTTATATACTCCTTATAGGAAGCATTACATATATCCATCCTCCTCAGGAAATGTTTCTTTTCTTTTCTTGCACCAGAGGACTTTCTTTCTATGCCTGGGTACGCAATAAAACTCCCACTGAGAATTAACTCCAGAGGTATCAGGCTTTCCCACCATCCTCAGTATGAAGCCCCCAGGTGCTCAGCTCTCAACCTCTCTCAGGAAGGAAATTGTTCAGGTCTTTGTGACATATTTAGAAACAGAGAACCAATAAATCCATCTGCAACCTCAAAGACTTATCTGTCAGCTGCAGACTGATGGGGCTTTGTTTTGTTTGGCTTTGGTTTGCTTATCCTGAGGCACTAATGGCTGCTAATAATTGGGACATAAAGATAATCAAAGAAGAGACACAAACATCACTATATAGCAGAGGATGCCATCAGGTGGCCTGAAGCCTCTCTCTTCTCATCTCCACTGACTCACGTCTGTTTATACAATATGTTTCTTTCAAATACACCTGTCAAAAATATCAGACCAAATTGATATTGCTTAGTATTCCGATGGTCACATTCCACCAGAGGATAATGGAAACCATATATTAAAAGAGTAAATTTCTACCAAAAAAAAACATCTTTTTTAACAAAGGCTTATTTGCCAGAGTCATATTGCTACATACAGTATCTCTGTAGTTTTGAATAACTATTTATGGTTTCAAATTTTTGGTCATCTTTACAGGTGCATTGTTTTGTTAGGCATGGCCATTCAAGAAAAAGAATTAGGAGGAGAGACAAAGAGAAGAAAAGAGAGAGAGAGAGAGAGACAGAGACAGAGAGAGACAGAGAGAAAGAGACAGAGATGCAGAGATTGAGAGAGAGACAGAAATACAGAGAGGTTCTAAACGATTACTTCACTGTAATACATAATCAGGTGATTCTGGTGTCTTTTTTCTTTGTTCTCTAATCCAGAAAATATACACATTTTATTCTGTTCTGATAATCTAAAAAATACTGTTTATAGCCTAAAAGTATAACATGAAACATCTAGACAAAAAAAATCTTTTGGTTTAAAAACTGTGATTTTTAAATCTTTGTTTAATTATTGAAAATACTTCAGCAACTTAGATTTCTTCTTCTTAAAATATTTAGGAAAAGACAATACAACCTTTTTTTAATGATTGATTTTATACGACTGGTATTTTCCCCTTTTAAGTTAAATAAGCATGCCAGCACAATACTTCATCTATCTTTGTATTTCTACTCTGCTATGACAGATTTTAACATATTCTCTGATCACACTTCTATGAAAGAAAAACTTCACTAAAAAGATTTCTCTTTTTCAGGTAAGACCAGTATAATGACTTCAGTGCTGCAGTGTATGTCTGTCTTATTTTGAGATTACTTATTTGAACTTACACAGAATAAACCAACAAAATGAGAAAAGTTGGGGTTTATTTGGGATCTCATTGGCACACCTTTTGGTGATAAACCATAGCGTGTCTGTATGCTTGCCCAGGGCACCTCACCCCTGCAGAAAAAGTGTATGCCTAGCCAGTTTCTAGGTTTTCATAGACTAATAACAGTCCATATATCTGGTTTCCTGTGACTATTCTAGGTAATTCTAATGCCAGTACAGATATGAAAGAAGCAGTGACTTATGCTGAATCCTACTTAGTCCCAAAAGTGTGTTTGTAAGCCCATGAAGAGCTGAGATACATCACATAGCAACCAGTAAATGAAGCAATGTTCTACGGGGCATTCAATTATAAAGCACACAGAGGGACAAAACAATGAAGTGGATGAGCATTGAAGGAGGTTGGAGAAATGCTACTCTGGACTCTCTTCCACACTAACAGAATGTGGACTACTCTCCCCAGTCTGCCTTGAGTAGCAAGGAGACTGAGCTTTCTTTTCTTTTTTAAAGTTTTTCCTTTTATTTTTATTTATTTGTATAACTTTTTTTGAGAATTTCATGCATGGGTATTATATTTGCATCGTTTCCACCCCATGGGCCCCCATCCCTCTCAATTTCTCATCTTCTCCTTTATTATTGTTATGCATACATTCATGAATCTGTGTATGTGTATATAATGCACTGAATCACTTAGTGGTGCTCCTGTGTACACATGTTTGGGGCTGCCCACTTGGGTTAAGAAACCAGTCAGGGAGCTCTTTCCTAGAGAAAACTGACTCCTTTCCCTCAGCGTCCGTCGGTTACCTAGAACACTTCATTCACAGGTAAGATGCCATGAAATTTGCCCATCCGGACTATTAATTGATTTTGTCATACTGCAGATCTTGTTAGGGGCTATCATCCTATGTGTTGCTGCCTTATCATGGCTCGAATGCATTAATTTGCATCAGACATCCTGCTCCTCTTTCTCTTAAAATACTTTCCTCTTCTGTGATGTCCCTGAGCCTTAGGTGTAGAAGTCGGATTGTAGATGGATCAATTGAGGCTGGGGACCCCACAATCACTTATTCTCTGCATCTTGACCAATTGTAGAACTTTGTAATAGTCTCCATTTGTTGCAAAAGGAAGCTTCTTTGATGAATGGTGAGAGCTACACTTTTCTGTGAAACAAGGATAAGAATTTACACTATGATGGGGAATTGATTACATTGGTCTAGGAAAGAGAGGAGCAGGTTCTTCTCTAGGGTCCATGACCCCACCAACCTTGTGTGCTTGGCCGCATTTACAGTACCATGCATGGATTGGGAGAATCCACTGAGCAGACCTTAAGTCCAAATACACAGCTGTTGATTACTCCTAACATAAAATGCTACGATTGCACCAATAGATGTATTTTGCTGGTCAGGTTATGGTTGTGGTTCGTAGGCCTTACAGCTCAGTAGGACAAATGACTAGTTTTCTTCCTTGGCATCTTTCATAGTATCGTCTAATAGTATGAGAAATAGTCTTTGGGGAGGAGGCATTCAGGTGAGTTCCAGTTCGATTACCCCAAGTCCTGTGACTGAAGTATGCATGTCTTCAGCAATGGGGTTTTACCTTCATGTTCTGGGAGGCGACCAAGTGTTAATTAAATACTGGGTGAGATAACCCAGACTCCGACAAAAAAAACGTGACACATGTTCTCCCTCATTTTTGGACCCTAGCTCTAAATCTTTAGATGTGAATATATATCCTGAAGGAGCCAAAGGAGCCACATAAAGAGAAAGGAGCCAAGGGAAGAGAGGGGCAGAAGAAGGAGCTTGAGGAGGTAGAATAGTAGGGACCCAAGCACTATCAAGGGGTCATGAGGAACATGGGTAATGAGCTAACTGAGGATGGGTGAAGGAGGACTATAGAGAGAGAATGAGGAAGGAGATACATAATATAAATAATACACATACATGTATGTGTGTGTGTGTTTGCAGTAAGCTTATGAAGTAATACATTTCACTAAGCTTACTGCAAACACACACACACACACACACACACACACATATGGGGGCGGGGATGTATAGCTGAAGGCTAAATAACAAAAATCACAATGACGGGGGAGGGAAACCTCCCTTCAAGTTGTTGATCATTGTAGTCCAAGACTCTCAAAATAATATAAGCTATTTCACAGTCCTTAGTTGCCTCCCATATCTTGAAGGTAGTTTGAGCTTTCTTATCAGAGAAACTGAGAAGCAGATGTGTCTTGTAAGCTACATTTTGAAGATCCAGGTCCACCTATCTGTGAAGAATATTCTATCCATAGTTTGTTCTTAAGTAGAAGCAAAATAATCATCAGTTTAGCATCTCTAACAAGATCAAATACATTCTTTGGTTTTCCTATTGGAAAATCACACACACCTTTAATCTCAGGAAGCTTGTCCCTAGAGAAAACAGATTCCCTTTCCCTCAACATTCATTGGTTTCCTGGAGTGCATCACCTACAGGTAAGACCCTTTAGCTAAAGGTGGCACATATCTTCAATCTCAGCACTAGGAAGGCAGAAGAGGCAGTTGGATATTCGGGATTGAGATCAAAACCAGCCTGGTCTACAGTGACTTCCAGGCCAGCTGCAGCTAAACGGAGAATCCTGTTTCAAAAAGACTAAAAGAAAGAAAAACAATGCATTGTCTTTTAACCATAACATTTCTGTGAGACAGAGATAAAGGCATAGTTTTCTGTCTCCCTGTAGTGCAAGGAACTTTCCAGAATTCCTGAAGAAACTTTACCTTCCTGACTTATTGGTCAGTGTTTAGTCAGATGTTCCTCATACTCCAGTCACCAAAAGGAAGGGAGTCACCATGATGCGTTAGTTCAGAGTACTTGTTGGGAGACAATAATACTTTGGCATATCAACCAAAAAAAAAGTTAAAGCAGAGACAGAAAGAAAATAGAAAAAGAAGAAAGGAATGGGCTCAGGATAATAAGAACAAACGGGGTTCCTTTATCTTGAAAATCTCCCATCTCCCTGAAGCCTTTTGGAGGATCTATAAATTATTCTATTTTTTGAGTCCACTTCCCTGTGTATCTTTGTAACCAAACTTCATAAAATGAATTAAATTTAGCATCTTTCTACCAACTTCTGAAGATTCTAGTGCATCCTAGTTGCTAGGCAACACCCTAAACTCCAGACCTCTTCTGACTTCTTATTGCATGTCACAAACTACTTCCCCATGTCTGATTCTCTTGAAGCCATACTCATTAATATTTAGAAACAAAGTATCATTAATTAGTATAGCCCCATCCCAGATCTATGCAGTCCTTGGATAAATCAGAATGTAAATACATATAGTAAAGGTGTATGTTTAGGTCACTTTGGCAGATAGTTGGAGATACTATTTCTTCAAATGCCTCTTGTCCTATTTTCCTCCTCCTTAGCCACTCTGTCATGTTGCGATTGCTTCCCACATCAGTCACTGCCAGGGGAATCAGTCACTGTTCCTGTCAAGATGCTGTTCTTGGTCTGTGGCCACCTCAGAATTTCTCTAAGTTGAGAACATTCTTTTTTGACTACAGTTATCTTGGTGAACTCAGCAAAAAAAAGAGGTTTTTACACTTTAGCATTTTAAAAGATTTAATTTATTTGTGTATGTGTGTATGTGTGTGTACAGGTATATAGATACCTACCCATGTAGGGCATAAGAGACTGTCAGATCCCTTGGGCAGGGTGGCATGCACCTTTAAACTCAGTGATAGGGAGACAGAAGAGACAGGCAGATATTTGTAAGATGGAGTCCAGCCTGGTCTACATAGCAAGTTCCAGGCCATCTGGAGCTAAAGGAAGACCCTGCAGCAAAAATAACCAAAGAAAGAAACAATGCATTGTCTTTTAACCTTAGGGTTTCTATGAGCCAGAGTTAAGGCATTGTTTGCTGTCTGCTTAGGGTCTCACAGCTCACAAAGCTCTAAGTAAGGTGTTATTTGGGATTATTTTCTCATCTGAGGCTCAGGGAAGTTCTCTAGACTCATAAAAAGTTGACCAGGTTGAATCAGAAATATTAGAAAATAGTAAAAACTCATAGATGTATGTATAAATAGATCTCATGAAATATGGAAGTTTATAATATGTTTGAGAAAACAAAAACAGGAAAATAAATATTATATTTAGAGTACATGTTATAATTATGAATGGGAAGATGTTTGAGAGATTTAGGGAAAGTGTTTAGTATGTTATATCCTCTTGATGGACATACCAAAGAGAACATCATGCACAAACACACACACATACACACATACACACACACACACACACACACACACACATTTTTTCTCACACACACACACACACACACACACACACACACACACACACACACACACACACACACACACACACACACACAGATACAAATAGAGGGCTACAGTTATCCAGGTCTGAGATGAAGAGGAGTGATACATTGCAGTAGCATTAGAGACAGAAATAAAAGATGGAAACTTGATAGTTTGAGGGTTAAAATGGAAACTAATTATATATGTGTGCTAATACTCAGGGAAGAGTCCAAACATATACACTACTTGTTCACTGACCAAGGAACTGCTCAGAGTTTACAAAGAGTTAAAGAAAGAATAGAGGAATTTCTTTGTTTGAAAAAGAAGTGATTAGAGTCATTTTTGAAAAATAATATTGATTTCCTCATGGAAAGAACAACACAGATTTGAATATATAGTTTTATTTATAAATGGAAGCATGTCTACATTTTCCTGAAGCATAGCAGAGAATTCAAAGATCTAGATCTTAGAGCCAGCAGCATATAAATATGAAATAGGCCACATTAAAAAGTCCAGGAAGAATTATGAAGCAATAACTGTGATGAGGCAGGGACTGGGTGAAGTGAGGAAGAATAAGGGGTTTTTCACAGCCATTATAAAGGCTATAGTCTAATAACTAGGGAAAGTAAGATAGAGGAGGGTCATCAGAGTTCCCAAAGAAACATCAATAAGAACATTTAGGGTTAAAGTAGAATAAGGTTAAGACTAGAAGTTCTTTGTCATTAGCTATGGTAACTGGGTCATAAAGTAACTTCACTAAAGAAACTTGATAGAATGTTCCAGAAAGAAAACCACTTGACTTTATCTAAGCTATCACAGGAAGTGACAAAATACAGAAATAAGCACCATCTATTCAAGCTATTACTCCCAAAAGTAAAGAAGCTCAAATTAAAGTCTAAGTGAGGCATCCAGTTCATAAGTGTAAAGCTTAGCTTGGGATACACTTAGTTTTATCAGTTTATCTAATGAATCAACAGAAAGGAGTGGAATAATAGCTAATGGCAGGAATCATGAAAGAGAGGGTGATAATCAAAATGAAATACAGCAAAAGGATTTGATCTGCGGAGCTGGAAAGATGGTTCAGTGTGGTTAAGAGCACTGGATGCTTTTGCAGAGGATCCTGGGTCAGTTTCCAGCACCCACATGGTGGCTGACAAGGCCCTGTAATTCTGGTTCCACAGATGCTGATGCCCCCTTCCTGCCTCTGCAGGCACTGCACAAAACAGGTGCACTTACATACTTATAGGCAAAACATTCATAAACACACACACACAATACAAATAAATATTTAAAAAAAAACTGGATATGATCTGAGGCCCAAAAGATTATCTCAGACCAAAACCAAACAAGAGGATAGTAGAGTTATTGTTAGCTTGGGGAGAAGGTGTTCAAACCAGAATGCTAGAGTTGTTTTGTTTCATTAGAATTAAAGTAAGATCAGGGATAAGATTGTATTTAGAAGATTTTGTAAGTTATGTTCTGAAAGTAACAGAAAATGTGGAGATTCACTGGGAACTCAGGTGTATACCAGGTATAACGTCTTACAATTCTAAACAAAACAAACATAGTAAGTCATTAGACCAATGAAACAGATCAAGCAAAGGAAGAACTTGAGGATAGAAACTTAGAATGACTTCCATTTAGAGTTGTATGTTTTCTGAAGTTACATGCAGTCTTTTCGGCTCAGGAATGAAACTGGCACAGAGCTGTAGCTCACCTGGACTCTGGCTTCAGTCATCCACTACGGTTCTTAGTTTTCACATACAAATGAAAGACTGATGTTGTGGCCAGTCTAGCTGATGATCTTCAAATGCATCTGCTTTTAATGACTAGATACAAAAATGTCAAGTTATTCACTATTTCCTTTCCACAAACATTCCCTTACATTTATTTGGAATTTCTCTATATTATTCTAACTCCAAACATACCATACCAGTTCAGAGAATATATACTTGTCCTCCTGTCTAATGTATTAACTTTAATAAATCTCTTGATATTCACTATCTCGCTTGCTTCCACTATGGAATTTAAATCATCCAGACACTTTGTGGGGCGAAATAGTTTTTATTTAGTTATATACATTATAGTTTTAATAAAAATGAGATTAAAATATAGCCAAAATCTGTTATACTTCTTTTAAAAATAAATTTATCATTATCCTTCTAAAAAGTAAGAAATATCACAAACTTGGTGATGCTCATTTCCATACAGACTTTTTTTATTTGTCTTTATTGATTTTTTTGTGTGTATTTCATATAGAACTTCCCAAACAATTTTATTCATTTTTACACCCACATCCTAAATGGCACCCTCCCATAGACTCCCCCGCCACTGGAGACCATACACACTGTCATCCCTGTTACTGTCCACTGTGTTGTCAGTGCCCCCAGCCATTCCACAGTGCTAGCCCATCCACTGTGTCTAGTCAGCCTACCTAGAGTTCCTTGTTTTAGGAAGATCAGCTCTTCCTCATCTAGCAGCAACCAGTTGCCAACATTCCTTTAGATAAGATTGAGGTCTGCTGTTCTTCTCTGCCATATAAATGAACCACACTTTCATTATCCAGTCATCAATTGAGGGACACAGGTTGCTTCCATCTCTTAGCTATTGTGAAAAGAGCAGCAACAAACATGGATGTGCAAGTGTCTCTGCAATAGGATGAGTTCTTTGGTTATACGCCAAGGAGCGATGTAACTGGGTCAAATGGTAGGTTCATTTGTAGTTCTTTAAGAGTTCTCCACACTGCTTTCCATAGGGGTTGAACAAGCTTGCAGCCCCACCAGCAGTGGATGAGTGTTCCCCTTTCCCCACATCCTCTCCAACATTTGGTATAATTTGTTCTCTTGATCTTAGCCAATCTGACTGGGGCACGATGAAATTTTAAAGTGGTTTTAATTTGCATTTCCCTAATTATTAGTGATGTTAAACATCTTTTCAGATGTTTCATAGATATTGAGAACTCTCTGTTCAGATCCTTAGCCCATCTTTTAATTGGGTTATTTCCTTTCTTGATTGTTGTTTGAGTTCATTATATATTCTGGATATTAAACCTCTGTCAGATATGTTTCTGGAGAAAATTTTCTCCCACTCTGTGGGTTTTCTCTTCACTTCCTTGGCTGCTTCTTTTGATTTATGGAAGCTTTTTAGTTTAACGAGGTCCCATTTGTTGATTCTTGACCTTGTTTCCTGAGTAATTAATGTCTGGTTTAGAAAATCCTTTCCTACACCTATATCTAGTAGGTAATCGCCAATGTTTTCTTCCATCAGTTTCAGATTTCCCATTGATGTCTTTAATCCATTTGGAGTTGGCTTTTGTGCAAGTGAAAAATAAGGGTTTAGTTTCATTCTTCTACAGGTAGAAATCCAGTTTTGCCAGCACCATTTGTTGAACATGCTGTCTTTCCTCCAGTGAATGCTCTTGGCCCATTTGTCAGATATCATGTGGCTGAAATTGCATTTACTCATATTTGGGTCTTCAATTTTGTTCTATTGATCTATGGGTCTATTTTTTGCTAGAGCCATGTTGTTTTTATGACTATAGCTCTGTAATACAGTTTAAAAACTGGTATAGTAATCCTCCCAGCATTGCTCTTTGTCCTCAGGGTTGCTTTGGCTGTCCAAGTTCTTTTGTGTTTCCATATGAATCTTAGGATGGTTTTTTCAAATTATGTGAAGAATGTCATGGGGATTTTGATTGGCATTGCACTGAATCTATAAATGGCTTTTGGTAGGATGGTCATTTTCACAATATTAATTCTTCTAATCCATGAGCATGGGAAGATGGAAATCTTCTGATGTCTTCCTCAATCTCTTTCTTCAAAGATTTAAATTTTTCATTGTATAGTGTGGTCATCGCCAGCAGCAGCCGCTCCTCTGTTCCCAAGGGCACTGTTCCTTCGTTCTCATGGGCATTGAGGCTGCTCCTCCACTTGCCCTGGACTGAGGCTGCT
Organism: Nannospalax galili; assembly: GCF_000622305.1. Taxonomy (NCBI): domain Eukaryota; kingdom Metazoa; phylum Chordata; class Mammalia; order Rodentia; family Spalacidae; genus Nannospalax; species Nannospalax galili. Next base: position 456,411 of record NW_008360332.1, on the reverse strand, counting down.
CTTTTCCTCACCTGGTTCTGAGGCCACTCTTCTACCTGTCCTGGGCTGAGGCCGCTCTTCTGCTCACCTCGCCTGGTGCTGAGGCAGCTCTTTTGCTTGCCCTGTGCTGCCTCCTGTCATCACTGCTTCTGCCTGGTCCCAGAGTCCAGGGCTGGTGAGGAGACTGTGTCAGTGGAGCCGCATTAAGACATAGGAGACCAGGTTCAGTGACACAGGTCTGCTTTATCGCAGGAAGGCACAAGCTTATATAGGGGTAGTGGTCCAATCATAGCACAGCAAGTAAGATGCCTTATTAGCATAACAGGCTTAGCATCCTATTAGCATAACAGACTTAACATCCTATCACAGAATAGAGGGTAGGATGCCTCATTAGCATAGTGGGTTTCAGATTACAGAGCCTGGATTCCTGGAAACCATGTGACCATGACAGTTGCAATATCACCCTAGGCTCAAGTCTGTCTCCCACAGTAGAGGTCTTTAATGTTTTTGGCCAGGTTTATTCCGAGTTTTTGTTGTTGTTGTTGTTTGTTTGTTTGTTTGTTTGTTTGTTTTTGCAGCTATTGTGAAGGGGAGTGTTTCCATGTGCTCTTTCTCTGATTACTTGTTATTGGTATATAGAAAGGCTACAAACTTTTGTAGATTAATTTTGTAACCTGTCACTTTACTGAACATGTTAATCATTTCTCGGAGTTTTCTGGTGGAATTTTTGGCATCTCTTAGATATAATATCATACCATCTTCAAAAAGGGATAATATGATCTCTTCTTTTCCAATTATTACTCTTTTAATTTCCTTCTCTTGTCTTATTGCTCTTGCAAGAGTTTCAATTTTGTCAAAGGCCTTCTCTGCATCTATTGAGGTGACCATGTGGTTCTTGTCTTTGAGCCATGATTTATGATTTATGACATTTATTGACTTATGTATATTGAACCATCCCTGAATCTCTGGGATAAAGTCAACTTTATCATGGTGGATGAACTTTTTGATGTGTGTCTGTATGTGGTTTGCAAGTATCTTGTTTAGAATTTTTGCATCTATGTTCATTAAGAATATGGGCCTGTTTTATTATTTGTTTGTTTGTTTTGTTATATCTTTACCTGGCTTACATTTATTGACTTATGTATATTGAACCATCCCTGAATCTCTGGGATAAAGTCAACTTTATCATGGTGGATGAACTTTTTGATGTGTGTCTGTATGTGGTTTGCAAGTATCTTGTTTAGAATTTTTGCATCTATGTTCATTAAGAATATGGGCCTGTTTTATTATTTGTTTGTTTGTTTTGTTATATCTTTACCTGGCTTTGGTATTAGAGTGATGCTGCCTTCATAGTAGGAATTTGGAAGCTCTTCCTCCATTTCTCTTTTTGAATAAATTAAGTAGTATTGTATATAGATCTTCTTTAAATATCCGGTAGAATTCTGCTTTAAGTCTATCTGGTCCTGGGCCTTTTTTAGTGGGGAGGTCTTGTACTGCTATTTCAATTTCCTTATGTGTTATGGGTCTTCTTAAGCTGTTGATCTCTTCTTGGTTTATTTTTGGTGGTTCCCATGCTTTTAGATACTTGCCCATTTCTTTTACATTTTCAAAATTAGTAGCACATACGTTTTTAAAGTGTTCCCTTATAATGTTCTGGATCTTTTTGGTGTCTGTTGTGATATTTCCCCTTTCATCTCCGATTTTGATTTGGAGGTGCTCTTTCTTTCTTTTGGTTAACTGGGCTAGGGGTCTGTCAGTCTTATTTATCTTTTCAAAAAACCAGCTCTTGGATTTATTGATTCTTTTTTTTTTTTTGCTTTGTTTATATTTCATTAATTTCTGCTCTGATTTTTGTTATTTCTTCTTGTCTTCGGGGTGTGGGTTTCACTTGTTGCTTTTCAAGTGTGTTGAGTTGCAATGTTAAGTCATTTATTTGTGTTCTTTCTGATTTATTGATGTAGGCACTTAGGGCTATAAACTTCCCTCTAAGAGCAGCTTTCAGTGTGTCCCAGAGGTTCTGTTGTGTTGTTTTGTCCTTTTCATTTAGTTCCAGGAATACTTTTATTTCATTCTTAATTTCTCTTTTGACCCATTCATCATTCAGGAGTGTGTTCTTTAATCTTCATGTGTCCGTGTGGTTAGTAAGATTTCTTCCAGTGTTGATTTTAAGCTTTATTGCATTATGGTCTGATAGAATGCATAGAATTATTTCAATCTTTTTGTATTTGTTGAGGCTTGTTTTGTGCCCCAGGACATGGTAGATTTTGGAGAAAGTTCTATGGGGAGCTGAATAGAAAATATATTCTTTGGTGTTTGGGTGGAATACTCAGTAGATGTCTGTTAGGCACTTTTAGTGTATAATATTGTTTAATTCAGATTTTTCCCTGTTAATTCTCTGTCCTGTTGACCTATCTAATGAAGACAATAGAGTATTGAAGTCCCCAACTATTAGTGAGTTAGGATAAATCTGGGTCTTAAAGTTCTGTAATACTGTTTTTATGAAGTTGGGTGCACCGGGGTTTAGTGAATATATGTTCATAATTGTAATATCTTCCTGGCCAATTGTTCCTTTGATCAGAATGAAGTGGCCCTCTTTGTCTCTTCTGATTATATTTAGTTTTAAGTCTATTTTGTCAGATATTAGAATTGCAAATCCTGCATTTTTATTAATACCATTTGCTTGGAATATTTTTTCCATCCTTTCATCTTAAGGTAGTGAGGTCCTTGAAATTAAGATGAGTTTCTTGAAGGCAACAAAAAGATGGGTTTTGTTTCTTAGTCCATTGAATTAGTCTGTGTCTTTTGACTGGGGAGTTCAGTAGATTGATAAAGTTATTAATGAAAGATGTGCACTGATTCCTGTCATTTTTATTTCTGTTCACATTCTTGGTGTAGCTGTGCATTTCCACAGTAATACCTTATTAACTTTCTTTCTGTAACCCCTTGGATATAGTCAGTCCTTTCTTCAGCTCCTTGTATTGCTTCCAGAACTCTCTGAAGGGCTGGTTTTGTGGATGTGAATTCTTTCAGCCTATTTATGTCATGGAAGATTTTTCTTTCCCCTTCAACTATAATAGACATTTTGGCTTGATAAAGTAATCTGGGTTGGCATCTGTGGTCATTTAGAAGTGGGGATACTTTGGTCCAGGCTCTTCTGGCTTTAATAGTTTCCACTGAAAAGTCAGCTGTGATTCTGATGAGTTTTACTTTATATGTGACTTGTTTTTCTTTTTCAGCTTTCAGTATTCTCTCTTTGTTCTGTACATTTAGTGCTTTTACTGTGAATTTCCCTAGAGAGTTTCATTTCTGGTTCTGTCTATTTGGTGTTCTGTGTGCTTTTTGAATTTGTATGGACATGTCTTTCTTTAATTTTGGGAAATTTTCTTTTAAAATCCTGTATGCCTATGATTCATGAGTTTGTTTTGGGAAATGTTCTTCTATAATCCTGTTGAAGATCTGATCCATATCGTTATTCTGAGATTCTTCTCCTTCCTGTATGCCTATGATTCATAAGTTTGGTTTTTTATGGTGTCACACAATTCCTGCATATTCCATTCTTGCGTTTTATTAAATTTTTCATAATCTTTGCTTAAGTGGTCTAATTCATCTACTTTATCTTACAGCCTTGATATTCTGTTTTCCATTTCATTCATCCTATTGGTGAGACTTTCTCCTGTCATTTCTAATTGGCTTACTGAATGTTTCACTTCCTTCTTAATTTCAGCCTGATTATTCTTCAATGTTTCTCTTTTCTGAATTCATTCAAAAGTTTATCGCTATATTCTTTCAGTTGTTTGATTTGTTTGTGTGTTCCTTAAATTCACTGAATTATTTTCTCATGTTTATAATTGTTCTTTTGAATTCAATGTCTTGTGGTATCTCTAGGGGATTCTCATTGTCTCCTCTACAGGACTGTTAGAACTTGGTGGACATATATTATTTTTGTTTTTCATGTTATTATTTTTTTCTCTATGCCTTTGATATGTGGATTTCTTTTGTAGTTTCTGATTCTTGTGTGAGACTCAAGCCTTCCTTTGTTGAGTTTAGGTATGCTTTTTTGTAAACTTTGTGTGCCTTTGTGGTTTACTTGTTGGGCATGAAAAGCTGGTTGGTCTAGGCTTCCAGTTCTCTCTTGATTTTATATTGGAGGGGCCATGTTGCTTTCATCTTGCTGCTCAGGAGTTCCCACAAAGCTTCAAGTTGGATGAGGATCAGATGCTCTCAGGCTTTCTCCTAAATTCTGGATCCCTCCAGGAAAGATGCTGGTCTCGGGAATTTGGGGGTTGTGCTGGCCTGGTACCAGGGCCCAGGACAGATGCTGGCCACAGGAAACTGGGGGGCTGGGCTTCCCAGGGATGCAAATGGAGTTGGGGGCAGGAAGAGGCCCCAGGCTCCAGGGGACTAGAGGGAGGAATTGGGCTGGTCTGGATGCAAAAGATCAGGAAGCAGTGGGGGAGTCTGGGCCAAGAGGTCAGTCCAGAGGTCTAGGGTGCCAAGCCAAGAAATGGGCCATTGCCCATGCTAGGAGGAGAGATGGGGTGGCGGAGTTGGGAGGGTGAATGAGCCTGAGGGAGTCAAGACACAGTGGGTGCTGCCAAACTTACCCAGGAAAGATTGTGGCTCCAAGAAGTTGGGGGCCTGGGCTGCCCAGAGATCCAAAGGGAGGTAGGGACAGGCAGGGGCTCTGAGTAAACTTACCCAGGAAAGATGCTGGCCCCAGCATACTCATGATCTTTGATGCTACCATTTTAACAGGGGAAGATACATGATGAACTAGACTCACACAGATGTCAAACTTAATAATGGATATTCTTGCTCTATGTCTCTAATGGCCATCATCCCTGTCCCTCCTTCTCCTAGGGCTTTCCTATTCACAGTAAAACAAAAGAATATTTTAATTAAGCTAATTGATAACCCCATTTTGAAGTCTTGACTTTACTTAGGGATACTCTCAAACCTGGTAGCTGAGAGTTAGGAGGTATTTGTTCCAGTAAGGCTGAAAAGTAGATAAAGATTTAGGCTTCATGGAGAAAGGGAAAGAGATTGAAGATACATTCTGGAGCAGAGTGAAAAATGACTTCTTCTTAACAGAGACTGTCAGGTTAGCACCCAGGCTTCAGATTTATATGATGGATCAGTGATATTGACAGACATTTTCTAAAAATCTTTTTATTGACTGATCTTACTTAGAATAAAATCCAAAATTCTTATCAGTTCCCACCAGCTGTCTGACTGCTATTTTGTTTGTGTTCCTTCTAGAAACCACTTTTCGGTCTTTCTCATATACCTAGACCTGAATCTGCCTTCCTGTGTCCTCAGCATCTTCCTAATGCAATTTACTGAGGGGGAGGAAAAGGGAAGTTGAGCTTCAAGCGGGGATGGGGAGTTGCCTCAGGAGCCAGGTGGGCCAACTCTTCAGAAAATTTGCATAGTTTCCATGAAAAATGAGTTCTGTCTGTTTTGGTTAAGAAAAATTCAACCTAAACTGCCTGCAAGCATTTGCATCTGCTTCTAGCCTGTGGAGAAATATGCCCGTGGCATGCATAGAAGGAATTCATTTTTTTTAGCAAAATAAGGCATTTTTCTTCTTGTTTTCTCCCCAAGACCTTAATCTCCTTCTAAGATTGCCCTAAATTTGTTCTTTAATTGTTCAGTTGTTAGGCTGTGTTTTTTCATGAACCTCGTCTATAACGTCTTTGCAGTCATTACTATGTATAAGTGTCGTTTTTCTTGGCTTAGTCCCTGGCTCAGTACCTAAAGCATAGAGAAAAGAGACTCAGATACCGTGAACTGGAGTTACACACACTTGGAAGAAGCCATGTTGATGCTAGGAACCAAACCCAAGTCCTCTGCAAGAGCAACAAGTGCTCTTAACCACTGAGTCATCTCTCTACCCCTTATACTACCTATTCTTTTTGAGAGAGAGAGAGAGAGAGAGAGAGAGAGAGAGAGAGAGAGAGAGAGAGAGAAAGTCTCCCTGTAGCACCAGCACACCTAGAATTTGCTATGTAGATGAGGCTGGCTTCAATCTCACAGATCCACCTACCACTGCCTTCCGATTGCTAGGATTGAAGATATATTTCACTTTGCCTGGCCTATACTAGTTTTTTAAAGACCAGAGTCTCATACACATATACACATAGACTGAAAGGCTATATAAATATAAATGTGCGTCTATATGCAGGTGTTTTTTTTCATATAAAACATATGTACAATTATATTCTAATGAGAAAGAACATAGTTCATGAATGTCATGTTCTGAGTTATGTGGGAAAGTCTTATTTTCCAGATAATTTTAATCAGTCGGTAGCAAAGATATTAAAGAATGCCTCTTCAGTTTTTGATAACATTGGAGGTTATTTTGGCTTCCCTGTGTTATAGTTTCTTCTGGCAAAATGAGAGTAATATCAGTCATTCTTTCATTGAACAGTGAGCACAAATTAGTTCACATATATGAGTGAAGCTTATAATAGAGCCCAGAACATGGGAAGTACTTGTTAGATATGAAATATTTTTATAATAAGTAATTTGCTACAGTATAATTGTATCTTTAGGGACTGAGGTCTTAAATAATAAATAAACTTGCAATCTAGTTGCTCTTGAAATGTGCTTTTTAAAAACCACCTTTAATATAAAATGTAGCAAATCTTCAATAGTACTAAAAATCTCTATTTTCCATTTTCCTTCGCAACTACTTAAACAATCTTTGCTTCAATTTCTGTATAACTTAAGATAAATATATAATGATGAGCCAAAATGTACATTTTTGTTTACTGAGTCATAGTTTCCTGAATTATGAGGCTATAACTATATTCGATGTAAGTAAACATCAAAATTATCTATTAAAAACAGCCTGTTACTATGGGTTTAATAACATAAAACTGCTTAGGCTTTCATAAAATGAACTTGGAAATTTTACTTATTTACTGTAGTAGCACTTTTCTTGGTTTAATTAAGCATTACAATTACCATTCATTTTCTAAGTTTGCAGTGAATCATAAATTAATAACATTAATGATAGCAAGAGAAAAAGCAATAATGAAACATTCATATTTATTAAGTACTACATTATGCTGTGCAAAATGCAGCCTCTATTTTGCTTTGAATGTTGTTTGTTCCAACAATTTCCTGGAGGTTGGTTTTCATTACTCCAAAACTTAAACTCTTTGGATTTCATTTACTTCTTCACCTTCTGCCTTATCATTTTGTAGTCTTGCTCAGTTCTGACAGTCCTGATTGCATATCAAAACATTGCAGTTCCCATGGAGCACAAGTAAGGATTCCATCAGAAAAATAACTTGTAACGTAGAAATATTTAATTTAAAAATATTCACTTATTAATTTTATTTTATGTGTATGCATATTTTGTCTGCATGTATGCTAACTGTGCCACGTGTATGCAAGACCCACAGAGGCCAGAAGAGGATGTTGGGTCCCCTGGAACTGGAGTAAGGATGGTTTTTAGACACCATGTGGGTGCTGGGAATCAAACTAGGGTCCTCTGAAAGAGCAGCCAGGGTTCTTAACCACTGAGCCATCTCTCCAGCCACATAATGTAGAATTTTGATTTGTCAAATTATCCCTAGAAAACAAACAAGTCGTTTTTCTCATTAATACAGATCATAAAACAATATACAGTAAAGACACTTAATTTTATGCTCATTTCTAAAGTTTTTTAGCAAGAACATCCCCTATTCTGTCCTTTTCTCTACTCTCACAGCTATCAATAGTTTTTTTTTTAAAGAAATGACCTACTTATCACAATAAACAGAGCTAGAACAAAATTATTTGTGTGCTTCTTTCCTTTATAGAAGGAATGTTTTACTATGAAAAAAATTGCTATAATGCAGCCATATTTAGAATGGGCAACAGCAGAGGTCTGACATGAAAGAAACCTGTGTTTGTGTTTTTTCTTTATTCTGCAATAACAGATGCTCTAAACTAGGTAGGCTGAAGGAAAAGAAATGCTTTCTTTCACAATTCTATGAATTGTGTTAGCAATCACAACGCTGGAAGAATGCTGTTCTCTCTAAAGTTTCTAGGGGAAAGCCGGGTGCACGCTATTTTTAAGCACCTGGTGTTAATGAAGATGCTTTCCATTCCTTGATTACAGATGTGCCATCCTTATCCATGTGTCCATCTCTCCACATGCTCTTTTTTTTCATGTGTCTGATCATTGTAAAGAAAATAGAAAATCCCTTTTCTTAGAATGACACTCATCAATGGGGTATAATTCAACATGATATCATTTTAACTAAAGCATCTTTTATTTTTCCATAAGGACAACTTTTAAGGTCACTAGGTGCCATTGCTGTTGGGGTAATTATCCAACTCATGAGGGAAACCAAATCTAAAGTAACAGAAACAAAGCTGAGGACTGTCCCATGGAGGACATGTTACTATTTCCTGCACTGTTTAAGAGTAGGCAGAGCTACCTGAGCAGTGGGTATGGGTGCATTTATTGCTTTCTGCTTCTAATGGAATGTGACCAGCGGCCTCATGTTCCTGTCTTAACTGCCCCACAGTGACAGACAGTGACCTGGAATTGTGAACTAGAGTAAACTCTTTCTCCCCTAAATTGCTTGTTATCAGGGTGTTTTATCACAGCAGCATAAAGGAAAGTAGGACAAAGGAGCTTCCCAGCAATCAGAAGCTTCACAATGAGGATAATAGCTGAGTGTTGGTACAGAGGAAAAATCCGCATTTTTTCAGTCTATCCATTGGATTCTTTATGTTTATTTACAATGTTCTTATTAAACATTTTTTTAATCTGTTTAAATGAAGAGTTTGGTAGTACACAAAGAGAACTTGCTTGTTCCTTTGATTACTAATATGTTAATATTTGGGTAGACAGAATTGATTAGTAATCACTGGAAACACAAACAAGTTCCAGACCCGTGCTAGAGGATCCAATTTCTAGTCCCTAAATCTCTTTTGTAGGTAATTTCCTAATCTTGCTCCTTCCAAGACCCAACATCTAAACAAAATATCGTCATTTCACTTTTCCAGCAAAATAGAAACAGATGAACACATGTTTTTTTCCTACTGAAGGAATATCATTTTCCACAGTTTTATGAGGTTGATTGTTCAGTTCTAAGTTATGATTAGATGAGAACAAGAAGTTAGGACGTGTTGTTGCAAACCAGAAAACTGCAGATAGCTGTAGTTCACTGAATCCCCAGAAATAGAAATGAAAGGACTTTAAGGATTTTTAGCATAAAGAAAGGATAAGCACTTGAGGAGATGGATATTCTGAGACAATGTATACTGTTAACAAAACATATTACTCATTAGTATGCACAATTTTATGCACTAATTTAAAATACATTTAATTAAAATACAAATAAATAAAGACCACTCCTGGTGAAGTCGTAATCTAAGTATACTACTCCTAACTAGACTTGGCACGTTTTACAGGGGCATATATAATACTGGCCTTATTTATTTTTATTTGTTTTTAATCCTGGGAAAGTCGCTGTGCCAGTCCACCTGTGGGCTGTGAAATGAGTGGCAATAGAAAAAGAGATATTTAGAGGCAATGATTTTTTGTCAATTGTGACTTTGTGAACTCCACCTAATAGTATCTGTTTCATGATGAATACTTCCTAATGTTCTGTTACCAGTCATTAGTCTTCCAAAGTTAGCAGTGAGCCAAGAAATGTATGTTAGAAAATATGATCGCCTCCAGGCCTATTTTCTGTTTCCTCTCTTTAATTCTATGTATTATACAGTATTTTTCTAGTGAAGCTTAATTTAATGTGAATAATTTTTCTTCTAATAATAGAGGGAAAAGGATTCTCATACAAACAACATGCCATCATCTTCTTTTGTAAGCAAGGTGCTTCAGATAAAAAAAAAAAAAAAAGAAGCAATAAATTGTGAATCAGGATTTCTTTCCTTTGGTCATGTCAGTTCATTAACGAGCTTGAAATGCCACATTTCCAAGTTCTAAGAATGGACATGAGGACTGTGTTAATCAGCTTCTGGATGTTGTGGCAAAATTCCTGAGAAAAACAACTTGAAGGAAGACGGACTCATTTTGGCTTAGGATTTCAGAGCGCTCAGCCCCTGGTTCACAGTGTCCGTTACTTTTCCCAAGGGAGAAACACCATGAAGAATGGCATGGTGGAAAGGCATAGTAGAAGAAAGCTGCTCATTGTGTACCTAGGACTCAGAGAACCAGAGAAGAGAGGGGCAAGGACAAGGTAAACCCTGTGAAGGTACAACACACCCTCCACCCAGGCTCTGCCTCCAATAGCCCATTCGGTTTGTTTGAGCTCCCCAGTGGGTTAGTCACTAAAGATGTTAACCCCTTATGATCAAATCACCTTTCAAGACCAGCACCAGCAAGATGAAGATGAAGTCTTCAACATGTGAGCCCTTGAGAAGCCTGCCAGATCAAAATAATAACACGGATTAAGGATATTTGAGAACAAACAGAAATCGATTCTGGTTACCTTCAGCACCAGTTAAAAGACCTAAAGAAAAGAAATAACTCTTCGAAAAGAAATCATATAGTTCACAGACTTAAAATTTTTGACTTTATGTTAGGCAAGACATCAAGTGTATGTAACACAACTGATTCCTAAAGAGTTCTGAACAAATGCAAAGAAATGTTTATAGTTAGCACTCTTCAGGCACTGAACCAATGGCAGTTGGTTACAAACCCACAAATGCACATTTGCAAATTAAGTCACAGCCTCATTGCATGAAAAAAAATTCCATTTTCTGTGTATGACAAAGTTCAAAAGGTTCTTATGGAATGGCTTGAATATTGGTAATGACATTTATATATTTGATAAGAGAATTAATGGATATCTGTCTTCTATTTTAGACTTTGTCCCTCCACAAATAAAAATGATATTTAACTACTCTAATGTCACTTTGTTTGATCTCTAGTTACCTTGTTAATATTATACCAGATTTCGTCTCAATATAAGTATTTTGAAGATTTGTGGATTCACTAACTAGTATATTTCTCTATTCTACCATTCAAATGAAAACAAGATGGACATTTGCATGAACTGATATATTTAAATATACCCAGAGAGAAAAAAATATAACTTGAGACATTTTAATCCAACAAAATTTAAGAAACCTACAAATTTGCATTTCTATATAAAAACCATGCAGTAGATAAATCTAAGCCCTAATTTAAATCATATTTCATATGGAAAGGCTCAAGTTTTTATCAGTCAAGTGACTCACCTTTCAAAAAGATTTTTTTTAATGTGGTCAAAGTTTCTGCCCTAAAATTTATAAATCATTTTTTCTTTTTGAGAAAAGAAGATAATATAAACCTTGCTCCTTATGATTTAATTCCTTTTAAACTTCTGATAAAAAATTATGCTGATTCTTCCATAGAAAGGATTAGCAATTCATAAACTAAAGATTTAACAATTTCCCCTTTGCTAACCTTCACTATATTAAATCCTTTTCAGTGGCTATTTATAACAAACCATTGCTGCAAAAGCAAAGTAAAATAGCCATTGTCTGCATTCAAATTATCTGAATATTTGTGAGTGTTGAAACAATATAGATTATTAATGGCATTTTTGTTATCAATGCAATTACCATTTTAATTTCTCAAGTACGATAGAAAGAACTAGGGCAGGATAAAAGTTGAGTCGGTATACCTGGGTTTTAAGTTGTAAACATTTCTTCTATTGTCTGTTTTACTCAAGCAGGAACCTTTAAAAAGCTGTTTTATCCCATGTTGTTCTGTGTTTAAAATGATAATATGCCTACTGATAGTACTTAAATCATTTAAGAGAATAATTCAGGTGTAAAGAACTCCCAATTAAAAATTAAACATTCTTGATTTCACTTTTTCATTCAGCAAAGAACTGGATAATCATTGTGACATTAGACCTTTGTGTCAGCCACTTATCTTGGTCTTGTGGAGAGGTCAAAGATTTTTAAAGGGACTAAAAAATATAATTTTAATAAAGAGAAATTGGTATCAACAAAATCTTTCATCTGCCTCAGCAATAGGCCTAAATACTCCTTGATGATCCCTTCCTGCAGTACTTCTATGGATTCTGAACAAAGGCATAGATGTATCTTTTTTTAGTGTTTTAATTAAACATCAGTTTAAAAATGTAAAAGTATAGGAGTTTATCATTTAATTGTCCCTGTATTTGTTCCTTATAATTGATTATACACCTATATTAACATCTCTATGTAAGTTATCATTTATAATGTGAGTTTATTGGATGATCAGTTTATCTACCTTGTTTCTATTAGAAAGTAGAAATGAGTTCAGAAAGTTTCTTTGCAGTGTATAAATTATTTAAAAATTTGAGCTAAAATCAATGTCTTTTGAGTTTAAGAAATTTATTATCACTTAACAACTTTAGTTTACGTTTCCCTCTCCACTTGGAGCCCCTGCAGAATGACTTATTAGCATTTTGGCATGCTTCACAGCCTTATGAAGAATTTTGGAAAAATTTCAAGTGTCAAAAATTGTAAAGAAAAATAATTATTTATGAAGCTCAATAAAGAACCTAAGCCTATTACTTTGTAAGAATTTGGAATATGGATCTTACTGTGAAATCCAGACACTGAGATACATTGACGTCTAAAAGCAAATTCCTAAGAGCTGCTAATGTTTACCAACTGAACAACTCACTATGTTTAGGACCATGGCGCCCAGTTTAATCAGACTGGTCCAACTCATTTCTTCCAGTTCTAACATAGCACAGTCATAGAACTGTTTGACCCAGTCTTCTAAGCTAAGTATAGTCTTACATAGACAAAGCCATCGTCGTGGCCTCGACTTTACAACATATCCTTTTGTTTTTACCTCAGGAAATTTCCATCATTTACTATACTGATTAAGACGTAATTTGTAACTTGGGAGAGGAAAGGCATATAGTGTTTATTAGTAAATTCAAGGTTACAGATAGAAGGCTACGTGGGATTCTGTTTGCAGAAAAATACAGCACAAACCCTCTTGGGAAAAATGATGAAGGTTATTTGGGAGATGTCCAGTTCTCTGCACAACCAGCATTGATTTGATTTAAAAACAAAACAAAACAAAACAGAAAGGAGGTGAAGAAATGCCCAGAGATTAGTTTAAGAAAATAGCAAGTAAAGGGATCCATGAGGACTGGAAATATTACTGATTAGTGAGGAGAATCCTTTTAAAATTATGTAACAATTTCTCAATAAAAAGGAAGGCTTACTAGTAAGAGAGATTCTATTTAAAACCCGAATGTACTAGTATGATGGGTGGCCATATTCTTTGAAACACTTCTTCACAAGCATTATTTTATAACCACTTCTGTCTTTTTAAAAATTTTGTCATTTTTTTGACAGTTTCCCCCATTTATACAATGGATTTTAGTAATTTTCATGCCCTCAGTCCCATCTCTCATTCCCCAACCTCACCCCTGCAACCCTTCTTAACAAGCCCCCTATCTAATTACATGTCTTCTTTCTGTGTGAAATCCACAGAGTGTCTTGCTGGAACATGGGGGCAGGGAGGAAATCTCCTGGAAGAAAGGAAACTTGACAGTGACTATACCACTGAAAAGGATCATGCATCCCCTCCCTCAGGAACCATTCATTCCTAATAGTCCCCCTTTGTCTATAAATACTTGGGAGATTTCTTCCATAACCTTAAGACCCTTATATTTATGTATTCTCATATCAGTTTTCACATGTGCAGTACAAAACAAAGCTTTACTCTTTCATTCTAGTCTCTATATTTTCTGTCCCTGAATCCAATATTGAAAGGTTGTTAAAGCCAGTCCAGCACATAGGTCAGAGGCTGTTCCACCCCTGCTGAAATGCCTCCCTGGACTGCCCACTGTTAGCCCAGCTGGTGCCTCCCAAGGCCTCTCAGATCCTCATGCTTTCATGCCTGACACTCTAATCTTGCCAATTCTCACTTTTGAGTCTCTGTACTTCCTGTTCCCTCTATTTTCTCCTTAGATGTCCTATAGAGCACACTTTCCAGGGGCATCCAGGTAAAGGCAAATGAAGAGCATAATGCATTTTCCATCCAACAAAGCAAGGTTTATAAAATTGTTCCTTTACCCAATTATGTCACGTTTTGTATTCCTAAAACTTTGCTGAGAAGTATCTGAATTTCTTAAAAATTCCAAATTTTTAGGTAAGTATTAAAAATGCTACAAAATCTGGCATCTAATTTTTATCAGAGAACTTTGGAATTGGAGATTACCTAAAGCTTACAATGAGCTCAAATTTTTATATTCATGTAAAGAAAATGTGGCTGTTTGTTTTTAAACTGGGAACTAAGGACCTTAATTCCCTAGTGAATGAGATATTAATGATATTAATTCTGAGGCATATGTTCCACTGCCCTTGTTAATTACAATGCCTTACTCTTAGGATTTGGTAAGTGCTCGGTCAAACAATAGAAAGACTTCTAATATCCTTGAGTATCAATCTCTACCCGGACATTGTGACCTGGGTGTGGTTCCTGAGTTGATTACTGGGTCTAAGTGAGTAGCACATTCTGTAAATAGCAAGCCAACACTGTCTTCGGGCCATGTTTTTTATTGTTCAGTGGCTACAGGAAATCAACTCTGCCCTAATTTCCTATGTGACTCAATAGGGTGGAAGCCATGGGAATACAGGTTAATGTGACCTTTCAATATATCCCAAGGATATAAAACTTCAGATGAAAAATTTTTGGCAGAAGTACAATGCCCTTTAGTATCACGAATATGCATGCATGCTTGTTTTAGTAAATAAAGCTTAGGTGTTTTGAGGCTGTGAATTTTTGCATGAGGAATGAACTACAATTTACAAAATGTGTTGCTGTAAATTTTGTAAAGTTTAGAACTGGAAACACCACCTTTTCAAAATAACCAGTCATGGGTACCTGACTTTAATATAATATGTTTATGGTTTGACAGCAATTCTATTTCCAATTATTCTTTACCTTTACATGCTTGCCAAGTTCTTGATTTCTTAACAGATTTTATGGAATTGCTTATAAATACTAGATGTGACCATTTCATTCTCCACCTGAAAATTTGATATATACACACCAGTGTTGCAAGAACTACTTAATAAACATACAAAAATTCTAAAACACTGCATGGATTTCCTAAGGAAATACTGGTCATATTGATGGATTGATGCCCCTAGCAATAAGCCTGCCCCTGTGGAAAAAAAAACAATCAAACCAAAAGCACCCAGCTACCCTGTCAGCTGCACAGCTCCAAGGCACAGCGGGAACTTTGAAGTCGGAAACAATTCTGACATTTTCAGCCAACCATATCTGAGGGACGGAGAGCGATAGAGCCCAAACATGGCAGCATGACAGAAGAGCCCCCCGCCCCGTTCCTCATCTGAACACATTTAATAACATTCTTACCCCTACCTTCAAATGCATACCTGACAATAATTGCATGTTTTGTGTGTACTGAAAGGGTGTTTTTTTAAAGATAGATCTAGCAGACTGTTTAATCCAGTGAAAATCTGGAACTGTTTTCAACAAAATGCCCATCTTTACACTGGTGAGCTAATTAACATCCTTAATAATGGGAAAAAAACTAAAAATTTGAGACATTTTAAGTCAAGGTTATACATATTAGTGAACAAGAATAAGGTTACATTTGCTGACCCTCATCATCAATGCCAAGATTGTGCCAGATGAGGTTTCGGAGAGGCAATGTTACCCCTAGACTTTACCAGCAAGGTTCTGTCTGCTCAGTTTTCCTCCGGACTGGTGAACACTTGGTTTATATTTTGATGGCACATAACCTTGGCTGACTGAGGCAGGGATAAACTCTCAGTTCAAGCTGGGATAATCAAATGCTTTCCCAGAAAACTTGGGGAAGGAGTTCAGAGTCAAGCTTTCTGTTGCTTGCACTGCAGCAAGGTGGCTATACTGGGTTTGAAGCACAGAGCAGACTGTACTCCAAAATGTAAAAGAGTGATGTCACTGTGAGAGGCAGGGCAGAAGGTAGAACCAACCCACAATATATGCTTGGAGTGATTCTCTTCTCATGGATTTGGTACTTGCCTCACATGATAAAATACACAACAGAAATGAATCATGGACAGGAAAGCACAGGCACAACATGAAAGGGCGGGATATATAAGATGATAGAA
>NW_008360332.1:436630-439939 GCF_000622305.1 Nannospalax galili | reverse complement strand
AGATAGATAGATGATAGATATAGATAGATGATAGATAGATAGATAGATAGATAGATAGATAGATAGATAGATAGAAGATAGAAGATAGATACATGATAGATGATAGATGATAGATAGATGGATGGATGGATAGATAGATAGATAGATAGATAGATATCCTGTGGTTCTGCCTGTGCCCTCGTAAATTATGTCTGGGATTGTCTTCCAGCTAGCAATTACATTGCATTAGGAGACCCAGATTTGTGTAGGAAAAAATGAAGAGACATACGGTGATACAACAGAAACCGCAGATGTTAACACACTGACATACGCACAGTCTCGCAACACACTTGGTCACACACAGAGGCACATATATACACATAGAAATGCACATGCTCACACACAAACACCTACACAGACTCAGACACACAATCACACATATACACACAATCTCACTGATAACAAGCACCTACGTATACACACAGACACACAAGCACACACATACTGTGTCACAGACACATGTGCACATACGTGTATAGACAGCCTTACAGACACACATGCACACACACAGACACATAACACAATACAACACACGCTGCTCTTTACAAAAGCATGGAGGCAACCAGGAGAATTCTAGCTGTGAGTTCAGTTATCTTTGTTTCTTTGAGATGCTGCTGATGTCCAAAACAGTTAACACAGCACAGAAACTATTAATGGAAAATAAAATTTCTATGACTTCATCAAGATAAGCTGTGTCATTGATGCTAAGAAAGAAAACTTCTGGTTTTACATGGAATTGGAACTTCTGTAAGGAATGTGGTTTCTGTGACAGTTTATAAGAAGAACCCCCTGTTTGGGTAGCTGTAAATTTTCTGTAGTTTAGACTTTCTAATTAATGGGTGTTTCAGTATACGTTCTCCTCCCACAGAACCTATATGAATGCCACAGTCAATAGAAATGATAAACATTTAAATGTTAACACTCTCTGAAGACAGTAGATTAATAGAATAACCATTTTATAAAAATAAAAGAATATGGGGCTGGAGAGATGGCTCAGAGTTATAGAACACTGGTTGTTCTTGCAGAAGAACCAGGTTCGAATCCCAGCACCCACATGGCAGCTAACAACTGTCCGTAACTCCAGTCCCAGGGTATCCTACAGCCTCTTCTGACCTCCGCCAGCATTACACAACACGGGTGCACTTACCTACATGCAGTCAATACACGCATACACATAAAAATAATAAATAAAAATTTTAAAAAAGTTTTGGTTATTAGCTTTAGCCTTTAACGGCTGCACTAGCCCTCCAGTCCACAGTGGAACAGAATTGAAGACTCAGATATGACTACATGCAATTTCAGCCACCTGATATTTGACAAAGAGGCCAAGAATGTATATGTGTGATTGTGTGTCTGAGTCTGTGTAGGTGTTCGTGTGTGAGCATGTGCATTTCTATGTGTATATATGTGCCTCTGTGTGTGACCAAGTGTGTTGTGAGACTGTGCGTATGTCAGTGTGTTAACATCTGTGGTTTCTGTTGTATCACCGTATGTCTCTTCATTTTTTCCTACACAAATCTGGGTCTCCTAATGCAATGTAATTGCTAGCTGGAAGACAATCCCAGACATCATTTACAAGGACACAGGCAGAACCACAGGATATCTATCTATCTATCTATCTATCTATCTATCTATCTATCTATCTATTATCTATCTATCATCTATCTATCATCTATGTATCTATGTATGTATCTATCTATCATCTATCTATCTATCTTCTATCTATCCATCTATCATCTATCTATCATCTATCTATCATCTATCTATCTATTATCTATGTATCTATGTATGTATGTATCTATCATCTATCTATTATCTATCTTCTATCTATCCATCTATCATCTATCTATCTATCTCTCTATCTATCTATGATCTATCTATCATCTATGTACCTATGTATCTATGTATCTATCATCTATCTATCTATCATCTATCTCTCTCATCTATCTATCCATCTATCTATCTATCTATCATCTATGTATCTGTATATCTATGTATCTATATATCTATCTATGTATCTAACCAGTGTCCAGTCTACAAGGAGGAGGTACAAAACAGAGGAATCAGTTCATCCATGCTTCCAAGCGAAGCCAACCATGGTCAAGCAAGACCATTCACTTATTTTCACATAGGCGGAACTGGTAAAAGAAAGGAGCCAGGGGCTCCTCCCAAGACCATGTGACCCCTGAGGAACAGATCCTCAAATGACCTTAAGAGTAAAAATATATTCGTTTATCTGGGCCAACTGTATGGCCTTAAACACCCAAAAGGAAAGTATAACCAAAGATTAAAGGAGCCAATATAATTTTTTCAGAGTCCATATGTATAGCTAAAGGCTGCATAACAAGCAACAATGTTAGATAGGAGATACTTTCTTTTGAGTTTTTGGCCAGGGTGGCTGAAGGGATTCCCAGATAGTTACCCAGCATAGAACTGGGAAAATGAACAGCAGACCCCAATCTCATCTGAAGAAATATTGACAACTGATTGCTGCTAGATGAGGAACATCTGACCTTCCTAAAATTAAGACCTCTAGAAAGGCTGACTTAGATTCACCAGATGGACAAGTAGTGGGGAATGGCTGGGGGTGCGACAAAACAGCAGACGGTAGCAGGGATAACAGAGCATAAGGGATCTAGTGAGGGGAGGGAGGCTATGGGAGGGTTCTTCCTGGGAAGTGGGTTTATAGTTGAATAAGATGGTTTGGGATATTCTGTGTCACACACACACACACACACACACACAAATCGACAAATTTTTTAAAAATGAATTATATTTGAGGAGGGAGCATAAAAATTTATGTCATGTTAATCAGTAGGGGTGATGAACATTACCATTGAAATCTACCTGATGACTTTATAGACATACACAGGTGCTAAGGATCCAAGTGTAACTGATTATGACAAATTAGAGATGCATGCACCAACATCTCAGTGTTAGTAGCAAAAACAATGAGTCTTTCTGTATGAAACAGTATATTTTGGAGTATGAAATGGAGATCTTTTTTAAAGGTTAAAAACTCATTCAATGTTATGTCTTACAGGGCTTATACTGAGTTCAATAGTGTATAACTGTATTAATTCAACAGCGAAACCTAAACATTTTATAGCCACTTTTCAAAGAGATGTATGTTTTCTCTGGATACTGTTATTGAGTATGTTAAAGCTGTAATTATATGCTTCTTCTAAAAAAAAAAAGTCCTGTAGTGTTGGTTTTATGAATTTGGGTGCACCAGAATTTGGTGCATATATGTTAAGGATTGCATCATGT
>NW_008360332.1:409092-436119 GCF_000622305.1 Nannospalax galili | reverse complement strand
TTTTAATGTTAAAATTCTTAATATTAAAAAGAAAAGAATTAATTAAAAGAAAGAACAATTCAAATTAGGGATTTCCAGACCTCCTGTTGGACAATTTTCTATTTTAAGGTCAGTCACATGCTCAGAATTTACTAACACAGCCCTATTTATGACTAAAATTTTAGTGCCACAGGAATATTCAAAGCAAATGAGATCTCTCTATATATTTTAACAAATCTCACCATGTTTTTGCTACTTCAGATATGAAAAAAGTAAATTTGGAGGTCAAATGTTTCTTTTTCAAAAGAAATATAGATAATAAAAGAGTCAAAGAAGAAAATTAAACAACTTTTCAATAAAAACGAAAAGAAGTGAACACACAAACTAAAAGAAACTGAGAAAGTCCGCTTTCCCCTGCCATTGAGACTCTGAAAATAGTTTGACAGGCGTGGTGCTCGCCTTTAATCCCAGCACTGGGGAATCAGAGGCAGACAGATCTCTACAAAGCAAGTTGCAGGCCCCCTGTGGCTACAAGGAGACCCTGTCTCAAAACTCAAAAAACAAACAAAAAAAGAGTTTGAAAATGCTGTGTTCATCCCACACTCTTCCACGACCCATCTTTCAATTAAAGCCAACTCCAATGTGGAGAAAAAAATAATATATTTTTTCAATATTTCTAGCTCATATATATTTTTAAGTATAAAATCTCTCAGAGTTTTAGCAAAAATTTTCTAAGAAAATAAGATAGAGACCTAAAGGAATTAAGAGATACTTAAAATAATGTGCACGTGTTCAGATCTGCTCTAATTCTCAATTCATGCTTTATCTGCATAGGCTCTAGACATTTATAATAACCCAGTGAAAAATACTCTTCAGGTATCTATTATTCCAACAAAATATAACTAGCAAGTGACTAGTGTAATTAAAATGAATGCTTTATTATTCTGTAAAACTTAGGAAAAAATACCTCTCCATTAAATGTTAAAGCATAATTAACCAAAGAAAATTGAGTTTTCTTTGATACTGAATTTTAGAAGTGTCCAAGAGCCTCAGTCACTACCAAGTCAAACTAAGCTATATGTTTCAGAGGCTGGAATTCAGCTTCGTTCTCATTACCAACCCATCTTCATCCTTCTCCAGAGCTGCCTGCAGGCATATTGATCAGTCCTCTGTGACTTCCTTCACCTCCTAACCACAATGTTATTATGAACCAATTAATGCAATACGATGTTTAAATCTCTTCATCTAAGATCCTACTAAAATCTGATTTTTATGTTCGTCACAATATATTTTGACTTATTTATCCTGAGACAACATCTTACACAGTTACTTCCTGGGAATGATGGGTCTATTTATCCATCTTTTTGTCCATTCAATTAAATTATTAGTGGGGTTCTTCATACGCACCACATCACAGAACCCTCATGACTTAGAACATCACTTTCCCTACAGAATGGTCATGGATGCTATTACTCCAGACATTTATGATTGAGACTAATGACCAAACTTCATCACTTGTGAAACAGTTTTTCTTCATGCCCAGGGAAAGGACAAGTGTTGTAATACATACTGTGATTTTAATGTCCAAGCCCTAGTGAAAATAAAGCATGCATTCATCATTTGGGGCTTACATTTGTATTTATTGGTTGGATATTTTTGCTTCTTCATTGAGAGAGAGAAGAAGAATCAATGTGTATCAGTGACAGGTACGTAAGTCTCAAAAAATAAATTTGTCTATTTATATACTCTCAATTATCAGCCCTGCCAGGTGTGATCTCTTTAACTGCCTCTAGTCTCTTTTTGGGCATTTCTAGGCATGTCAGTTACCCTGACTATGAAACATGTTGAACAGTAATGAAGTACGCCAGTGTCACTGTTTCCCTACCATCACACACAGACATGTGCATTTGGACAACATGTGTACCTCTGTCATCTTCCCGTCAGCCTGTGTGTGCCTCGCCCTAAAAATGGTATCCATAGAACTGAGCAATCCATGAGAACAGAGTCCCCCTCTTACCCAGAGATAACACATGGATCTGGATATAATATCCCTATTATATCCAGTCATATAATGCTATAGTCCACATTCAAGCTATAATCCCACCTTTAATAATTCAATATTTTTCAAAGTCATATTCTGCTGTGACAAAGAAAGTTTTTATTGCACAATGTTCTTTTTTTCCTACTATCCAGATCATCCTCAAAGTTTTATATTAATAAATGATCTTTCTACACATTTTTTGAAAAAAAACTTGAAATTTGATATATTTTAGTCTTACTAAGTCATGAGCAGCTCCATTTCCTTCAGCATTTAGAGTTTATTCATTTTTCAAAATATATTAAATTAACATACTGAATAATAAAAGAGTCAATAAGATGTTTTTTACAAGCTTTGCATGTAAATTGAAGGAAAAGAGTGTCGAAGAGCTGACATATTGAAGGCAGTAATAGTTAATGGACACACACTGCAGGATAAATTACATTGTTTATGGAAATTTGTAGCAAATAATCTCTGAAGGCCATTTCCTTTCATCAGAACAAACCATGAGAAAAGATTATAGAAAACAAAATATATTTCTGCATTACTCTTAAATTAAGGGTTAAAATAGAATTTTCAACATAAATCTGTAATCAGAGTGAATGTAAGAACATATGTTGTTAATCTGTGGTTTGGGAGATCCATTTGCACTTGGGTTGCCCTTGATTTTCAGAACCTCATTTTAAACTGTATTTAGTTTACATTTTACATACGGAGATTAGTCTTCACTTTTGCTAAGTACACTGGAAATCATGAGTGCTAAACTATGTAAATGATGCCAGGAGATGTATCCCGAAGTATGAAATACTCTAAGTAGATGATGCTAATAAACATTAATATATGGAGATAGCAAAGGAATATTAAATGATTAAGCTGCCCAAAATAGGAATATAATACACCTAAAGTCCTCGAGGCAGTCATTCAGTATTTTAGGACTCTACAAATATTAACAAAAGCAAAATTACAGAGAGTGGTGTGTCCTAAAGCTTTATAGCTTGAATTGTCACAGGAAGAGGAATAGGCTGTGGTAACAACTAAATAGATGAAACTTGACTCAGTTGGTCAGAGCTGTTAACTCTGAAAGATAGTGAAATAGCTCTTAGTCTTTCCGTGTTTCGGTATGTATGATTTCTTCTACAGAAAATAAGCACTCATGAGTCCTTTTTTCATAAAACATTTTGAAATTAATATATATATATATATTTTGAATACTTTAGAGCACTCTGAATAATTTTCTTCTAAACAAACTAAAGTACCCTTTTTTTCAGATAATTGGATTAGAAACACTGTAGTAAAAGTTACAGAGGTGTTCAGCAGAATATAGAAATCTCTGTCACCAAAAGTTGAAACGGAACCCATCATGACACATGCTGTGGGTATTTTGCTTCTTTGCAAGTTCATACAGTGAAAGAGGAAATGAGTAGCAGGCTGCCTAATTGCTCAGTGCAAGTCGGCATCACAAAACCAGCCTTGGATATGTTCTTTATTGGTTCCAGTGTTTGAAGGATATTATGCCCAAACCATAAAATAAAAATGTCAAATCAAGGGGACACTCTCTCTGACATCCTGTGTAGGGATTGTTAACAATATTATCCAATACCACCATGAACTACCTGACTGATGACTGGGTCAGTGTATCTTCTAAGAACTGTATCAGGCCATATGTTTTTGTTGGTTTGATGGTGGTGGTGGTCTTTCTGTATGATAAATGTGAAGAGAGTAGATGATGGTATCTTGTCTGACTGACAGAATGTTCATCATGACATCATTCACCTCCAACCCATATCTCAACCCCATCAAGGGAAAGATATAGCCTTAGATTTTTATATACAACAGTAACTAGAGCATAAGCTCTACATATTCCATTAAGATAATGTTGCTTCCCTACAGGATTTTAGCATTAACAGTTACTCTAAGGCCTATGTTGTACTTCAGAAACCAGAGTTGGTGATACTAAGAGTTGATCTTCTTAATCACAGAACCACTGTTGGAGTTTAAATTGCACTTCTTGTTTATGGGATTATGTAAAACCAATAATAAGAAAACGACCTGGAAACAATTGAGTGGCTGTAGCATGGCTATTACCCTCCTTGCAAACATCAGAGGGATACACAGAAAAAAGGTATTATTAGAATAAGCAGCACAAAGCTCACAGCTCAAAACAAAGAGCCCAGAGATGTGATTTCACGTAACTCAGCGATTTTCCTACCGTACACAGCTTTCAGCCTCACTAAGAAGCCAATTATTAACCCTGAATTACCCAGTCTTATCGCTACTGTCCACACATGCTGACGATGGCTAGAGTTCTAGATGATATTCTTTCTATTAGTATGGTCAATGGGAAATTTAATTAGAGATACATTTCTTGAATAGACAAGGGAAACTATAAGGACTAACAAATTAATTCTAACATTTAATTACATTTAAGTATTTGCCATGATATAGAGAGAATACTCTAGCTAAACCCTTTTTTTTTTCAGTCTTATGTAACAGCAAAAAAACACTATTTTTGAAGATATGGAAAAAAAAAGGTGGGATTTCCTGCCTGCTAGCTTGTGACTGACTGAACAGGAAGAAATAATCAACCTAGTTTATTCTGGATCCTATCACTTCCTGACTACATTTCATAAACGCAAGCATTTGGAAGAAAGCAAACGGATCTGCAGGTAACAGAAACCCAAATAATGCACTGATAGAAACAGTGACTAAATGAATCCAGGTCAAGTAGAGTAAGGGAAAGAACCCTGGTGGAATATTTAAACAGACAGACAACTAGCCTCACAAACCTCAATTCCCAAGTCACAGCTAAGCTCCTTTTCCATAAAATTTCTGCCTGCCTCACCAACCTTCCTTCCTCTCTCCCTCCCCTCCCCGCTCCCTCCCTCCCTACCTTCCCTTTCCTTCCTTCCCCCCTCCCTCCCTCCCTTCCTTTCTCTTTCCTGGTCTTAAGCTCCATGCAGTCACAGGCACAATGATGCTTCTGCTTGGGTGATTAATACCTCAGCTCCTTACAAATAAGGCCCAGCTCTGTGGCTTTTGCAAACCCACTCAAACCTTCACATGTACGTGCTATAACTTCACTATTATTGTTTTGACATTTAGGAAACAGATGCACGTTTTTCACTTTGGAAGGCGGTCATCTGTTCTTCAGGACTCTCTCCAGAAGCTGGAGTTGTCTAGCTGAGGATCTTACATTGAAGAAGTTCTTTAGGACATCTCCTGCATTTGTAGCCCTCAATTCAAGACATTAAAAAAAAGGAAAGAAAGAAAAGAAAAGGGAAAGTTATAAATATGCTCACAAGAAGACTGCAGAGACACTAAGTAAGTCCACACAATGTTCACTGCAAAGTAATCTATACTAATGCCCTTAGTAGGAAAGAGGAAGGAGGAAGTTGAGCTCTGAGCTGTGATTGATGGAGAAGAGCCCCAGGAGCCAGGTAGCCAAGCACTTCAGAAAAATCGCATAATCCCCATGAAAAATAAATTCTTTCTGTTTTGATTAAGAAAAATCTAATTTAAAATGCAATATTCATTTGTGTCTGGTTCTGGCGAGTTGAATGTCATGGTTAGAAGAAATTCTTTTCTGTGTATTGTTTCAGTGGACTTTATTGGAGAGGTGGCTCTTTTCTGATTTTACTCTGAAAAATGTGGACTCCCAGCTGCATCAAAGAGGGATTTGCAAAACACAAAATTGCAAAGCCCTCAGAACAGATCTGCTTCATCTGGAATTTGTTAATATATTAACTCAATATTCTCCAGGGAGAAAATGGTATGTTTTAGATGAATTTTGGATGTAAATTCTAAACAGGTGGACAGAACAGCGGGGGTGGGGGGCATATCAGACTTCCCGCAGGGGCCCACACCATATAGTTGTAGAAAATGAATCACAGGGATTGGTGGTAAAGGAAATCAGATTTGCCAAGCCGAGTATTTATACTTGAAAGGAGCATGAATCCTCAGTAAATTATAGATCTGGGATTCAAAGCCACACCTCCACGACTGTCCATGGCAGACTCACTGCAGGCTACTAACAGTCCTTTGCAAGAACAATGCACATATTTTTAATTTAATTTTTAAAATCTTGGGCACTCATCTCTGTGCTCCCATGGTGAGGAACATTTCTTTCTATATGCAATATTGCACGTGTTCCTGGGCATGAAGTTGCTTTTTAATTACAAACAACATTTGTGAGCTCCCTGCTGGTAATACCATTTGTGACATTGGCAGGAATAGAGTTCAAATAGAGAAACAATGAACTCTCTACCCTCCTAGTGAAATCAAACAGAAGAGAGAACAGTGTCATTTGGAGGCAAGGTACAAATTGTCCTGAGAATAAGTAACGGATGTTGTTTGGGGGTGCAAACTCCCAGTGGAGACATAGATATTTTTGTGAAATTTCCATTTATTGCACGCATTCCAGAAATGGTAGGAATTTTGTTGTTTGTCTTTGCCTAGTTGACAATTTACAGGAAACTTAAGAATATTAACTAAAAATGCATTTAGCATCACACAAATTTTGTAGATGTGGTTTTGAAATGTCCTTAGCTTACACGGTTTTATTTTCATTGGAGAGGGTAAAGCAAAAAATTAAACCCTGTACCTTGTGCATGACAAACAAGTGAAATACCACAGAGCTACATCCTCAGTAGCTTGAGATCTGCAGTTTCCTAAGTTCATCTGTATTTCCCAGAGGCAAATGAGGAAGAATGCTCAGTAAAATACACCAGCCTTCTAAGGGTCCATAGTAACACTGATCATCAGAGCCTTCTTTTAATTTTTAAAATTTGTGTGTGTGTGTGTGTGCGTGCACGCGTGTGTGCACACGCGCATGCATGCACACAGGCCCAAATTGGGTTCAGATACCCTGAGGCTGAATTTATAGGCAGTTATGAGCAACATTATATGGGTTCTGGGATTGGAACCCAAGTCCTCTGCAAGAGCAGCAAGATGTCTTAATGGCTGAGCCGTGCCTCCAGTCCTTATCCCAACTTTCTCATAGCCCAGAGCCACACTGACTGTTCCCATGTCTTGTTCTGCATGACAAGGAATTTAATGATAATAATGTAATTAAGATTTAGTGAGCATTTACTACTTACAAGACACTGGATTAAATGTTTTACATTCATTATCTCAGGTAATCCTCACTCTAACTCTTGGAATTAAGTAACATCATCATCCTTTTTTACAAAATGGATGATGAAGCTGCAGTTTAAAGAGGTTAATTAATTTGTCAGAAAATACTCATTCCAATGATTCCTAGAGCCAGACTCAGATTTAGACCTCTCTGACAACAAAACTATGTGAGACCTCTTCTTGCAAGGTTTACTGACTGTTCTCCAAACTGATCATTTTAATTTTCTCTCAATCCAGTTGTAGACTACTACCCAACAACTTTTGCTATGTTCAGGAAGGAAG
The DNA here is from genome assembly GCF_000622305.1 of Nannospalax galili. Lineage (NCBI taxonomy): Eukaryota > Metazoa > Chordata > Mammalia > Rodentia > Spalacidae > Nannospalax > Nannospalax galili. The sequence goes on along the minus strand of NW_008360332.1, from coordinate 428,687 downwards.
ACTTCAGTAGATATAGACAGTTTCAGCGGTTTATTTAGTTTAACAAAGAAAAATCTGAAGAGAGACTATAGAAGGGTGCCCCACGGTGGGGAGAGCTGCTTCATAGGTTGAATTCTTCATTGTAGATTTTCAAAAAGTGTTTTCAAAGTTTATAAGGTGGATTGAATATCCATGTTATAAAGTAACTCTCCTCTTCCAAATATTGTGGACCAGATATCCCTTTTAGGGTATTACAATATTCTGTGAAAGCCCACAAATTGTGTCACATATGCAATGTGAACAATACTGTAATGAAGCTGAGGTCTTTTTTTATCAAGCTTGGGGATCACAGTTTGTTCCTCAAGCCAGGGTTGGTCACCCATCTCCAATAAGTCAATTAAAAGAACCAAATTAATAATGGAAATCAGAAAAGTAAAGTTTATTCAATGTGGTTACACTAAGAAGAGAGAGAAAGAGATCTAGCAATCCTTCCCCGAACTTCACCCCAAGTGAACTCAGGGCCCTGAAGTGAGATTAAAGTTTAAGCAAAGGGCTAAGGACATGTACATCTAAGCAGTCCCTGTCAAGGTATGGTCCCACCCGCCACTGACCCAATATTGTCTGGGCTTCAGTCTCATCCTGCAGATGGTCTGACAAGTTGTTAGAACTGTGTGAAATCTTTTTCTGGGAGACAAGTTCCCACTCAGGCTGGTGTCTTTTTCTTTTCCCAGTGTGAGATTCTTGGGGAAATCCCTGAATCTTTGGGGTCCATTGTTTCAATAGTCTGATAACCAGATTGAGAGATGCAAATGTCTTAGAGCCTTTCTGGCAGAACTGTTATACTTTGGGTATGCAGACTCTTTGTTCTTGCAGATGTGTGGGAAAATGTCCTGATGCCTTAGTCTATGATACAGTGGGAATAAACCACGTCAGCCTTTAACCACAAATGAAGACACAGCTTCCAAGATACGGATGCAGTTCTTTGTTACCTCATATCTAACCCCTTTATGTATGTGTGCACACACCTGCATGTCTGAGGGGAATGCAAGAACATGATCCTGTGTGCGAACACACATCCCCTGGGTGCATGGACCTGTATGTATGTGAGTGGAGGCCAGAGGTCAGTTGGGTGCCTTCCTGGGTCACTCTCCACCTTATATTTTGAAACAGGGTCTCTCACGGATCCTGGAGTTCATCCGTTCAGCTAGACTAGCTAGTCAATGAAGTCTAGGAATCCATTTTTCTCCAGCCCCCCAATACTGTAATTATATACACATATTCTGGAAACCTGAATTCAGATACCCATGCTTTCACAGCAGGCATTTTTCCTATTGAGTCATCTTCCCAGCTGTCTATTTACTTATTCCATGGTTCAAGGTCCTATAATTGATTTCAAGACTGACATTTAAGACAGTCTGCCCTTCTAGGGTTAGGATCTACTGTTACTTTTTAAATTGAGGTTTTTGTGGGCTAGAGAGATGGTTTGGAGAGTAAGAGCATTTGCTTTGGGGCTGGAGAGATGCCTCAGAGATTAAGAGCACTGGCTGCTCTTATAGAGGACAAGGATTCAGTTCCCAGCACCCACATGGTGGTTAACAACTGTTCATAACTTCAGGTCCAGAGGATTGACACCTTCTTCTGTCCCCTGCAGGTAATTGCACTACATGGGTGCACCTACATATATGCAGGCAATATACTCATACACATAAAATAATAAATAAAAATTTAAAAGGAATATTTGCTCCTCCTGCAGAGGACCTGGGTTCCATTCTCAGTACCCACATGGTGGCTAACATTGTCAGTAACCCCAGTTCCAGGAATCCAGTGTTCTCTTCTGGTATCTGTGGGCATTGCACATGGTGCACCTACATACATGTCACTTACAGACAAAACACATATATACATAAAATAAAAATTATTTTTAAAAATTTGAGAAAATATTAAACTGAGCTCTTATAATGAAAGCTGGGACCAGGCCTTTACAATAATTTCTTAGACTGGAAAAATAGGAATTAGGCTTGTGCTGTCTTCTAGGACTCCTACATCATTTTAGTTCATGTGCATGTACTTTCACAGGTCCTGGGAACGAGACCCGCTGACCTTACCTCCAGTGGTTACCTTGGCCTGGGTAACTGAACACTGGGGTCACCTGGCACTCATTTCTCAACTCAGTACTTTTTCGTTTTCTCTTACTGGACCCACTCCTCTGGAAAGCCCAGTGAGACCACACAACGCCTAAGGTGGCTATATGTAGCATCAACTGATGGTGACCTGCATCTTGTCAGCAAACAGGCACTCAATTTGTTTCACCAAAGCCAAGTCTAGAAAATCCTTTCTTAACGGAGAGGTACTTAATCAGATTAGCTAGTGATGCAGGACTCAGCTCTTTCTCATTCATGTGTGTAGGTAAGAGTTTCTCCTGCCTTCCAATTGTAAAGAGCCATGTACACACTTTCTGTGACACTCAAGAAGGATATCTACCAAGTTGTTCAATTAAAGTGGGCAGAAATTCTGTCTCCTTAGTAAAGACAGACAACAATGGCTTTGAATACAGATACAAGTATTACATTCTAGTAAGATTTCTTTCTCAGCCACTCTATTGAACTGCCACAGTGGTGGAAAAATTACCATGGATCAGAGTTGAAACAGCTTGCACTGCAAACATGCATATGAGAATTTGGAAAACATTTTAATGTGTTTTATATGGGTAACTGGTACAGAGTTCAAGTTTTTATCTCTTGTTATTTCTGTGACTTTATTATCATCTCTATTTTCACATTGCTTTGAAAAATTCATTTTTACCAGATCCTTAGTTCATTACTACCTTTGCAGAATTATTCTTTAATATTTCATTTAACTGTACACTGAAGTTTATTTAATGTTATCTATAATGTTCGTACAGATTTTTTCAAATTCTAATTTACATATTGATATCAACTTATGAATATTCAACAAGCTACTATTTCAAAGGATACTTACAAAGTTAGTTATTGGGATTGCATATAACCATTAGGATCTTGAACACACAGTTTAAAATTTGCCTTCTGGCTCACCTCCCTCTTCTTCCCTGGGCTGCACAACCAGCCAGCCCCTTTCCCGGACACCAGGGCTGACCCCTCAGCCTGGAACCACCACTGCTTCCTGATCACTTGCATCCAGAAGAACCCAGTTCCTTCTTGTGGTCCCCAGGAGCCCTATGGGCCTGGTTCCGCCCTCACCTCCCTCTGCTTCCCTGGGCCTGCACTACCCACCAGCCTCTCTTCTCTCCTGAGTAAGTCCATCACGCCCTCCCAGCCTTGACTCCCCCAGCCTCCTTCACCATCCCATCTCCCTTGTCCGTCTCTCCTCCTAGCCTTGGTACTGTCCTATTCCTTGTCTTGGTGCCCCAGACATCAGAGGAACCACCACTGCTTCCTGATCCTTTGCATCCAGACTAACCCAGTTCCTTCTTGAGGTCCCCAAGAGCCCTCTGGGCCTGGTCCCACCCTCACCTACCTCTGCTTCCTTGGACTACACAACCCAGCAGCCTCTCTCCCAGGAGCCCTCTGGGCCTGGCCCCGCCCTAACCTTCCTCTGTTGCCCTGGGCTGCACAACCCTCCAGCTTCTTTCCTGGACATGGGGACTGACATCTCAGCATCATCATCCTTTGCATCCAGACCAACCTAGTTCCTCCCTGCAGTCCCCAGGTGCCCTTGGGGCCTCTTCCCACCCCCATCTCCCTTTGTATCTTTGAGTGCCACAGCCACCAGCTGCCCAAGACCAGTGGTCTTTCCTGGGCCCTGCTCCTGGGCCAGTCCAACCCCCAAATTCCTAAGGACAACATCTTTCCTGGAGGGATACAGACCTTAGGAGAAAGCCTGAGACCATCTGATCCTCATCTGACTTGAGCCTCTGTGGGAACTCCTGAAAACAAAAGCAATCTGGCCACCCCAATATAAAATCAAAAGAAAGAACCTGAATCTTAGACAAACCAGCTTTTCATGCCCAATTCTGATATCTGACAAAATAGACTTTAAAACTAATCAGAAGAGATAAAGAGGGCCACTTCATTCTTATCAAAGAAACAATAAACCAAGAAGATGTTACAATAATGAACATATATTCACCAAACTCTGGTGCACCCAAGTTCATAAAAACAATACTACAGGACTTTAAGATCCAGATTAATCCCAACTCATCAATAGTAGGGGACTTCAATACCCCACTGTCTCCATTAGATAGTTCAACAGGGCAGAGAGTTAACAGAGAGACATCTGAATTAAACAATTCTATATATCAAATGGACCTAACAGACATCTATCAAGTATTCCACCCAAGCACCAAAGGACATACTTTCTATTGAGCACCCCATGGAAACATCTCCAAAATATACCATATACTGGGGCACAAAATAAACCTCGACAAATACAAAAAGATTGAAATAATTTCATACATTCTATCAAAGTACAATGCAATAAAGCTTAAAATCAACACCAGAAGAAGCCCAAGTTTTCCTGGAACTAAATGAAAAGGACATACAACACAACAAAAACCTCTGGGACATGCTGAAAGCGGTCCTTAGAGGGAAGTTTATAGCTCTAAGTGCCTACATTAAAAAATCAGAAAGAACACAAATAAATGACTTAATATTTCAACTCAAGACACTTGAAAAGCAACAAAAAATGAAGCCCAAACCCAGCACACAAGAAAAAAATAACAAAAATCAAGGCAAAAATGTAATGAAATTGAAACAATACAATACAAAGATTCAATGAATCCAGAAGCTGGTTCTTTGAAAAGATAAACAAGATTGACAGAATGCTAGCCCAGCTAACCAAAAGAAAGAAAGAGCACCTCCAAATCAACAAAATCAGAGATGAAAGGGGAAACATCACAACAGACACCAGAAAGATACAGAACATTTTAAGGGAATACTTTAAAAACCTATATGCTACTGAATTTGAAAACCTAAAAGAAATAGGTGGATATCTAAAGGCATTGGAACCACCAAAACAGCTTAAGCAGACTGATAACACAAAAAGAAACTGAAACAGTAATACAAAACCTCCAGACTAAAAAAAGCCCAGGAACAGATGGATTTACAGCAGAATTCTATCAAATATTTAAAGAAGATCTACATTCAATACTACTTAATTTATTCAAAAAGATAGAAATCAAGGGAGAACTCCCCAATTCCTTCTATGAAGCCAACATCATTCTAATACCAAAGCTAAGTAAAGATACAACCAAAAAAGAAAACTGTAGACCCATATCCTTAATAAGCATAGATGCAAAAATTCTCAACAAGATCCTTGCAAACAGCATATAGACACACATCAAAAAGATCATCCACCATGATCAAGTCAGCTTTATCCCAGAGATGCAGGAATGGTTCAATATACATGTCAATAAATGTCATAAATCATATAAATGGGCTCAAAGACTGGAACCACATGGCCATCTCAATAGATGCAGAAAGGCCTTTGACAAAATTCAACATTCATTTATGTTCAAAGTCCTAGATGGAATTGGACCTGAGGGAACATATCTCAACATAATTAAAGCCATATATAACAAATCCACACCCAACATCATTCTAAATGGAGAAAAACTAGAAGCATTCCCATTGAAATCAGGAAACAGACAAGGCTGTCCACTATCTCCACTTCTCTAAAACACAGTACTTGAAACTCTTGCAAGAGCAATAAGACAAGAGAAGGAAATTAAAGGAGTAATAATTGGAAAAAAAGAGATCAAATTATCTCTTTTTGCAAATGATATGATATTTTACCTGAGACACCAAAAATTCCACCAGAAACTCCTAGAAATTATTAACACGTTCAGTAAGTGGCAGGTTACAAAATTAACCTACAAAAGTCTGTAGCCTTTCTATATACCAATAACAAGCAATCAGAGAACAAGTACATGGAAACGCTCACCTTCACAATAGCTGCAAAAAAATAAAATAAAATATCTCGGAATAAACCTGACCAAAGACATTAAAGACCTCTACAATGAAAACTTTAAATCTTTAAAGAAAGAGATTGAGGAAGACATCAGAAGATGGGTGGGACCTCCCATGCTCATGTATTGGGAGAAATAATATTGTGAAATTGATGATCCTACCAAAAGCCATTTATACATTCAATGAAATGCCAATCAAAATCCTCATGACATTTTCCACAGAATTGGAAAAAGGAATCCTAAGATACATACAGAAGCACAAAAGACCTCTGATAACCAAAGCAACATTGAGCACTAAGAGGAATGCCAGGGGGATTACTATACTAAAGTTTAATCTGTATTACAGAGCTATAGTCATACAAACAACATGGTACTGGCACAAAAATAGACCCATAGGTCAATGGAAAAAATTGAAGAACCAAATATGAATACATGCAATTTCAGCCACCTGATATTTGACAAAGGGGCAAAGAACATTCACTGGAGGAAAGACAGCATGTTCAGCACATGGTGCTGCCAAAACTGGAACTCCACCTGTAGAAAAATTAAACTAAACCCCGAACTTTCACCTTGCACAAAAGTCAATTCCAAATGGATCAAATACCTCAATGTAAAGTTTCATACTCTGAAACTGTTAGAAGAAAACATTGGAAAAAAACCTAAAAGATATAGGTGTAGGAAAGGATTTTTCCAAACCGGACATCAATTGCTCAGGAAACAAGGTCAAGAATCAACAAATGGGACCTCATTAAACTAAAAAGCAACCAGGGAAGTGAAGAGAAAACCTGCAGTAGAAAACACTGTTAAGAAGGGAGATAGGGACAATAATGGGGTTAGTTTAAGGGGAGGGGGGAGGGAAGGTTATACAAGGAACCTAGGGGATAAAGGGAAATAAGGAGCTCACGAGAGGTGGAACCATAGAAGAAAGGTATTATTAAGGGAGAAATGGAAAAAACGGGGGCACCTTAAATGTGGAAACCATGGTGGAAGGGTTAGACAATGTGAGAGATAAACAATGTCTGGCTAGTTTTAGAAAACCAGAGGAAACCACATTAGGCCAATAACCTACTGAAAAATTATACATACTACCAGATCAAAGAATGTAGTATATGCCTAGGCAAGGTTTATCTGAGAGCGTTTGGTCTTTGCCCAAGCTCTATCTACATGGCATATGGTAATTAAAAGTACCAGACTGGTGAAAGTAACCTTCTTGGATGTTTAACATCCATACTTTGAGGCCTATACTAGTTTGGTCAGGAGGACATAAAGGACAGTTTTTGCTCCTTGCTCTCCTGGGTTGACTAAGATCAAGAGGACTATTAGCATCTCTCAAAACACCCTGTAACTAAAGTAAGTCAGCTGTCCTCTTGAGCAAGGTGGCCATGGAGACCCCACCAGATGGACCTGAAACAGTGTCCAGTCTACAAAGAGGAAGGTCAACATAGAGGAAACATTTCCTTCATGTTCCAAGTGAAGCCAGCCATGATCGAGTAGGACCTTTGACTTATCATCACATAGAAGGAACTGGCAAAAGAAAGGAGCCAGGGGCTCCTCCCAAGCCCATGTTACCCCTGAGTAACAGATACTCAAACTACCTTAAAAGTAAAAAAAAATTGTTTTATCTGGGCCAATTGTAGGGTCCTAAGCACCCAAAAGGAAAGTATAATCAAAAATGAATGGGGTCAATATAATTTTATTAGTCCATATGTGTAGCTAAAGGCTACATAACAAGAAACAATGCCAGACAGGTGATACCTTCCTTTGAGTTATTGGCCAAGGTGGCACAAGAGACTCCCAGACAGTAACCCAGCATAGAACTGGGAAAACAAACAGCAGACCCCAATCTTATCTAAAGGAATATTGACAACTAATTGCTGCTAGATGAGGAATAGCTGACCTTCCTAAAACAACGATCTCTAGATAGGCTGACTAGATTCAGCAGACAGACAAGCACTAGAGAATGGCTGGGGGTGTTGACAACATAGAGGACAGTAACAGGGATGACTGAGTATGTGGGCTCCACTATGTGGGAACGGGGAGTGTGTGAGAGCATGCAGTTTGGGAAGTGGGTATATAGATGAATAAGACTGTGTGGGATGTTCTGTATGATATACATACAGAAAAATCAACAAATTTTAAAAAAAGATTTATATTTGAGGAGGAAGCATGAAAATTTACCTCATGTTAATTAGTAGAGGTAATAAACATTACCAGTGAAATCTACCTGATGACTTTATATCCATACTCAGGTGCTAAGGAACTGAATGTATCCAACTGTGACTAGTAATCATCAGATACATAGAGATTAAAGACATATGTGCAATCACCCAAGTGTTAGTAGCATTAAAAATGTAGGAAACAGCATATTTTAAAATGAAACGGAGATCTTTTTAAAGGGTTAAAACTCATTCAATTTTATATCTTATAGGGTTTATACTGAGTTCAATACTGTATAACTGTATTAATTCAGCTGTGAACCTAAAAATTCACAACCACTTTTGAAAGAGATGTATCCTTGCTCTGGAGTGTGTTACTGAATATGGTAAAACTGTAATGAAATGCTTCCTCTAATCATGTGGTTATTAAATTTTTTTAAAACTAAAAAAATAATTCTTCAAAGCATAAAAATTTGTTCCTTAATAATTGGTAGATGTGGAAAACATTACCATTGAAATCTACTTGATGATTTTATATCCATGCTCAGATGCCAAGGAGCTCAGAAAGTAACGAAGTGTGACTAGTAATAATCAGATATATAGCGATTAGAAACACATGTGCAGACACCTTAGTGTTAATTGCATTAACAATGAAGTTTTCTGTGTTAAACTGCATATTTTAATAATGAAATAGAGATCTTTTTAAAGGTTAAAACCTCATTTAATTTTATGTCTTATAGGGTTTATACAGAGTACAATATTGTATAACAGTACTAATTCAACTGTAAACCTAAAATTTTACAGCCAATTTTGAAAGACATGCATCTTAGCTCTGGAAATTGTTATTGAATATGTCAATGTTGTTGTTATAAAATTCTTCTTCTAAGTATGTGGTTATTAGGTTCAACAGCAAACCTAAAAATTTTATATCCACTTTTGAACGAGATGTATCTTTGCTCTGGAAACTTATTGAGTATGTTAAAGCTCTAATGAAATGCTTCTTCTAAAAAAATTTTTTAAATATTTAAAAAATAAATAAAATAAAAGTTGCCTTCTGATAGAGTGGATAATCATAACTGTTGGTAGTTTTTGTACCAATAGGAACAGTGAGGGTTATCATTTTTAAATGTGTTTAAAACTTCGCTAGATTGACTTAAAATTCATGTATTTTCATGTTCATATTTAAGTATTTTGACTTCTACTTTACAATGCAAGATTCACAAGATTCAAACTTAACCTATAAACAACTTGAAGAGAAGAAAACTTTTTAATGTCACAAAGAATTGCCTATTTGATTGAATATAATTTTATTATACTAATTAAGTGAATAAGATAAAGTAAAATGCTGGAAAATACTAATTATTAAAATAAACTTCTGTCTATTATTTATTCTTCAATTTCCTTTACTTATGTGTATGTGTGTGTGCCTGCTTATCTATATGTACCACATGAGCACAGATACCTGTTGAGTGTGCAGGAGGGTGACAGGTTCCCTGGAGGTTGTGATCCGCCCAAATGAGTGATGGGAAGGAACCAACCTAAGTTCCTCAGAAAGAGAAACAAGCGGTCTTAACACTGAGCCATGTCTCCAGCTGTTATTATTTCTTATTGAAGACAGAAATTTCCAACATCCCTGTAGATCATTGAATATTTCTATTGGTCGCAGAAGGGAACTGCCTGCCTTTCCTTCAGATTTCTTGTCTATTCTGTTTTGTGTCTGTATTTTTTCTTAAAGTATGCAGAACTCATTCTGCTGGAGCTATTGATGCATCATCGTTTCCATCCTTTTTGAGAGGTTTATAAATCAGTCATAAAACATGTGAGGCTACAGCACCCTTGACATATATTCTGAGCCCAGAAGCACTATTTTTTCATGTTTTCAAAATGAAATTCTTTGACTTCCGTGAACCTACAAAGGGGTGATATCTAAATGCTTCCTGACTCCGTGTGCTATGCCTTTTTCCAAAAAATAAGCTGTTCAACCAAAAGGAAAGCAGGAAATACAGAGACAGTTCAAGATAACAGCTTTGGGAAAGTCATTACCATGTTACCCTGTCAAAGATCCCTATGCTAATAGCTTCCTGTATACATCAGCACATACATAATAACAACCTTTAAACTATTTAAACTCCACTTAGCAGCAATCTGCACAGAGTGCGGGAAAACATAGAGAGGGAGATCAGAATGAAGCAGTAGTAGTTTTTGAACATTATGACTATGGAAATTTTATTGCCTGCATTTTCAAAATTATATCTCACTGAAGTTGGCTAATAAGCAAGACAATAGCGAGTAGACGCGGCATGTTACTGGGGAGGGACAATGTGCACAGCTTCTCAACACTCAGAGTTCTCCACATAGCACTCTGCACTGTTGGGAGGGAACAAAGACCCAAAACAGTTTTATTATTGGATGTTTCACATATTTCAACCCTAAAATATCCTAAGATATGTTTCATTTTATCATGTTAAAATTCAAAAATATCGGTGCTGGGGAGATGGCTCAGTTGTTAACACTGGCTGTTCTTGCAGAAGACCCGGGTTTGATTCCCAGCACCCACATGGCAGCTAACAACTGTCCATAACTCCAGTTCCAGGGGATCCAACAGCCTCTTCTGTCCTCTGTGGGCATTGCACAACACGGGTGCGCTTACATGCAGGCAATACACTCATGCACATAAAAATATTTTTTTAATTTTTTAAAAATTCAAAAATATCTTGTGAATAAGTACCAAGAGAAGCTTCTTCTAATTTCCCCATTGCTTTTATCATTGGAAGAGTTTTCTGAGTGGGGAGACAGCTCGCTTAGTCAAAGGTTTGGTATTCAGGCATGAGAACCTGAATTTGGATCCCCACCATGCATGTAAGAAGCTGAGTGCAGGGTACAGGCCTGTAGACCCAGCAGTGGGGAGGTAGCCACAGGAAGACACCTCGGGCTTGCTGGCTGGCTAGTCTAGACAATCAGGAAGTTCAGGTTCAGTGAGAGAACATGTGTCCAAAAACATAAGGCTGAGACTGGTAGAGGCAGATAATGAGAGCGTTTTGCCTCCACCGTCACACGTGCACACACACACACACACTCACACACACACTCACAGAAGCTGTCCAGATTCAGTTTGGCTCACAGTATCTGTCAGTCGTGGCTGGGAAGACATGGTGGAGGACAAATTCTTGTCAGCCATAGTGAGAGCATAAAGCATCCTGCTCACCTCTCGGTGGCTCCTGAAGCCTAGCACGCTCAGGCTGGAACTAGGGAATCCCAACTACCAGTACCCCACTAGGCCCTGCCTCCCAGTGTCTTCACATCCTCCCCAAATGGTGACAACAGCTGGAGAACAAATGTTCAAGCACAGAATCTTGTGGTGGACATTTCACATCCAAACCATAACATTTTATTTATGTTTTCTTACTTATGGAATAAAAGATGTCCAAAGAGTAATACAGATGCACGAACATTGACTGTGCTGCCACACAGCTGAGAGACAAAGGGAGCACGTCTGTAGTAAGGGAGAAATACAAGTGTGCTTGTTCCATGCTGACCTTTTAAAAGAACAGAAGAATGGATGTAAGCAGTAATCCTATCATAATGGGAGTCACTCTTTTAATGACATATTTCGTTTCAACATGCAAATCACTACGGGTACCTTAAAACCATTCATTAAATTGCAAGGGTCATAGTTGACTCAGAAGACGCTCTAAGAAATGACTACCTGTGTAGTTCTGCTATAGAAAATGTCCTCCCTGTTAAAGTTAGAGGATATAAAAAGGAAACACTGGTGGAAGGTAACGTCATGTAAAGACAGGAGGAAAGAAGTTTTCCAAGATAGCAAAATATTACCCAGTTAGGATAGTAAAATATTGCCCAGTTCTTTGTGTCTGTCAGGGCAGATAAGATTATTCCCATAGTTCTCCAGATGTTTTGGGGACTGTCTCTCATTTCATAGTGAATCAGACTTTCCAGAATCACAGGAATGTATTCCTTGATGAAAAGTTCTCATCACCATGATCCTTCATCAACTCCTTAATATAGCCTGCATTACACATAAGTCTTTTTATCTAAAATTTAATTTGTTGCTGTCCTGATCTATGAAATTTTGGCAAATGATTTGACTCATGTGCTCTTATCACATTTGTCCTCTTCCCTTTGTTCTTAATAGAAACCCTGAGGTATAGCACACAAAACATAGTCAACTTGAATTTCATGTAATTTTACCTTGAAGAGTGATATCAAGACTTTTCAGTTGACAGAAGTCATTTCAACCTTGTAGATTGAATGAGAAAACAATATTAAATAATATACCATATGAGTCACATCAGCCACACTGACTTTCTAGCCCTGGAGCTCCTATTACTCTGAAACCCAAGTCAACCAGTCTATACCTAAAACACACAAAGCATTGTACATGCATGTGAATGTGTATAAATATTGTATATGTACATATGCTGTATGGTAAATATATATAATTTTAATTAATGGAGAGACAAGGCGGAGAGGTTGAAGTTGAAACCCTGGAATTTGGGGACTTTCCTATCTGACTTGTTTTTCTGGATTGATTCAGCCTTAATGTTGTTTCATTTCCTTTGACAATGGCATGCTTCCATGTAAGCCCAGATTTACCACTTGTCCAGCGACACAACATTCAGTTCTCAATGGCAAACCTAAATCAACGTGGTCACTGAGTGACACATAGTTAAGCTTTGCATTTCCAATAAAGCTGAAGAGGAGGTCAAGGTCTTTTCTCAAAGTAGAGTAGTAATCCAACAGGAAGAGCCCAAGTGCCAAGGGCCTGTAGGGGAAGGTGGGCATGTGCAGGCCCCTATGCTGCCCCACTGCTTGAAAGCTCTGCCAGTTCAAAGGAGAGGTTCAGTGCCAAGGTTACCACCTGACAAGCCAGGCTTTGGCCACTCGTGAGCAAGACTTTGCTTAGTTACTGGCTCAGGCCTTCTCTCAAACCCTATGACCTCACCTGCCTTTAACTTCATTTTCCACTAGTTGAGGGCTGCTTAATAAAGAACATGAAGCAGAGTGGAATTGAAGGTGGACATGAAGATGCTAATACCCTGAGGCTATTTTCTACCCACCAGTTTTGCCACTGAACTTGTGAGATCTACTTGAAAGAATCAGAGCAGAACTCAGCGACTGCTTTTTGACTAAAACAGGATGTATTCTCTGTCTGATTATATATATAATCAGTGAAGTGATTGACCTTGAAGGAGGGAACTGTTTTGTACAGAGCATGAGAGAACTTTCTAGAGTGATGAGAATATTCATTATTATGATTTTGATGCTAAATTTATCATGATTGTTATCCAAAATCTCTGAAGTGTATACTTAATAACCATGAATTTTACCTTGATTTCTTTTGAGACAGGGTCTCGATATTCACTCTTAAAATCGCTGTATTTAATAACTGCTCCTCCTTTTTTTCTATAAATACAATCCATGTACTTGAAATATACAATAGAAGAGGAAACTACCTATAATTCTGAACTCATTGACAGTGGACAACTGATAATTAACCTGTAGGACACTGGGTCTGAGCATAGACATTTACATGTTATTTGTTGTTTAACTGAGCATGATATGTGAGTATCTGTATGTATGAATGAGCATTTTAGGTGTGCACAGTGTACGGTTTGCCTGCGTATAGATGACTTTATTGAGAAATTATATTTCTTTTAATACGTTTATTCCACGTTCATATTAAGTTGGTAATTTTATCATGGTATAAGTTTCTATGGTGTAACTAACTGATGAATTATATGTTTGAAATAAATACAAGTTTGTCTATAGGAGAAAACTGAAAATTATTTTGAGGTCTTCATTGATGCACTGTGCTGACACCCATTTTATGCAGGTACTTATTCGAAGAACTCTAAGCTCAAATTGCTTTTATGGAGAAAATACATGCTTAGTGTTCACATAAAAGATCATCTCTGACTCTGTTCCTCCTGCCTCTGGTCTGGTTCTCAAAGGAAAATATTCCCATGTGGCTGTGGTAGATGCAGACTGAGTTCCTTATACCCGCACCACTGCCCTAGACATGCTTTCACTTATGATCATAATGTGCTTAGATATGTGCATGCTAGTGCAGGTGCCCTCAGAGGGCAGGAGAGGGTGTCCAATCCCCTGGCGCTCTAGTTACAGGTGAGTGTGCCCAACCTAGGAGCTAAGAACTGAATATGGGTCTTCTGAAGAGCCATCCCCCTGGGTCTATCATGCTATTTAAATATGTATAAAGTAAAACAATTATAAAACATGTGGCTATTCTTATTCCTTTTTGTATGATTAATAGTTGGTAAATTGCCCTGTCAGTTCATTTGCATATGCATTTTTATAATCATTTTATGCTATAACTTGCAGTAGCCACTGTGTACAAGTTTTCATACATTCACATGTGCTGTGTAATTTATCACTTCAGTTTGTTTGCACAGCTCTGACTTCTGCAACTTCACATCCTCTCACTGTCGTGAGCAGTCATCATTTTAGCTTACTAGTGTCCGCCGCCCTGGAGTTCCACTTCTCGGTGTCCCGTGCTGAATGTCTTTGCTGTAACGGTCACTTTCTTTGTCTTATGGTCTCAGTTTCTTAGATTGTTCATAAAATGTACAAGGGTGATAATTTTTGAAGAACTTGAATACCTGACAGTGTCTTTATCCTAGCCTCACAATAAATTGATCTTGACTAATTTTCAGTCAGATTTTGAAAGCATTACTATTTCTGCCATCTAGCTCACCATGTTTTTAATTTTTTTTTTGAGAATGTCCTATGAAATTTACCCCTCAACTCTCCCCTCCCACTCTCTGTTCTCCTGGTCACCACCTCTCTTGCTCTGAAAATTTCTTGAACTCTTTTTTTAACCCACTGTCCACCTAGCATTGCCAGTGCATGCATGGGTGGAAGGCTGTCCACTGGAACATCAGCAGCCTACCCATGGCTTCATTCCTCAAGAAAAATGATCCCCTCCCACCCTTCCCAGCAGCCACCAACTGCCAATAGCTCTTCAGATATGAGTGGGACTTTGTAGGCTCCTCCCGCATCCATGTTGGGGCATGATCTTGTGCACTGCAATCCCAGCCATTGTGAGTTCACATTCAATGGTCCTGTCATGTGTAGAAAACAGTATTTTACAGCAGGCCTCCACAACCTCTGGCTCTTAAATCTCACCACCCCTCTTTCACTATGATCTCTGCATCCAGGGTAGAGGGAGCAAGAGGAATATGTGTGTCCAGTTGAGGCTGGGCACCTCATCTCATGCTTTTCTCTTTGCCTCTGATGGAAGTTTAGAGTTGCACTAATCTGTGAGTAGAAAGGTAAGTATTTAGAGAGTAGTTTCATAGTGTGATCCTTTACCTGTCAGTATTTTTGCTGTAAGTCCCCTGACGTTGCGTGACAAGAACTGGCTGGTTTGTCTGCAAGTATTGAGGCTTTTCCCTTCACATCTTTATTATGAAAATTTAATGATTATTGACTTTCAGCATCATCGATTTAACCCAGTTACAGTAATTCTTAGTTGATATTTTCTCCTGCGTCTTTTCTCTCTTTTCTGTCTTTGGAACTCTTGAGTCCAATATCTGGCATCTTAGATCAAATCTCTGTCATGTAAAAACAAACATGATTTTCTCCTAAAACCCATCTCTTGGTATTTTGTGTTATTCTTTGCAAGATTCTTTCAGCTTTCATGTTTCGTTTCCCTTGTGGTGACTTTCTTGTGTTTTATTTCACTGAATCGATAGAAGGCATCTAATAGGAGCACCACGTATTTTCATCAACAATGTTACTTTTACCCATACGCCCTCCTCTCCAGTCACAGTGGGAAAACAGTCCGTGTTCCCATCCAAGGCAACACTATTATTCCATTTATTTATTCATTTTCCTATTAATTTGTTCATTCGTTTAACAATATGTATTGTATGTTCTGTTCAGGTGAGACAAAAAATAAAATTTCTGCCTTGGTAAGCTGTATCTAAAGGACTAAACAAAAAACGTATCAAAACAATTACATTATTAGTGAATTAGAACATTAGCAGACCCACCCCGCAAACTTTTTTCACCCTCTCTGATATTGTTCCTACAATGAATTCTCTTTTTTCGTCATTAATCTTACTATTATTAAATGATTTATATTAGCAAATATATTTTCTTCATTTCAACTTTAAAAAAATTCGAGTACAGTGACCGAGCCTAGCATGCCACTGCCGAGCTACTTACCAGACATGCTTTTATATGTCGTGTTCCTCATTTTCTTCATTTCAACTTTAAAAAAATTCGAGTACAGTGACCGAGCCTAGCACGCCACTGCCGAGCTACTTACCAGACATGCTTTTATATGTCGTGTTCCTCCTTATCTGTTGCCACGTTGCCCTGCTCCCCCTTAGAGACAGCTTTAAGGACCGTCTCTTTGTATTCAGTGCCACCACTTTACTACCCCCCCCCATTCCTTCCACTCCACCACACTGCAAAGCTGCCATTAGCAAAGGAAACACCACAGCCAAGGGACAACTCATAACCTTGTGGTAGGCTCTACACAGCCTTAAAAGCAGAGGTCAATATTTTCTTTTTCAATTATTTTCTTCATTGGATTTTGGAATACAAGCTTGTCTCTTCAGATTTCAGTCACTGGTCCTTGTTAGGATGGCTTGCTGTGTACTCTAGCCACAGTGTGACCAGTGATCAATTCTCTACCCAGCTACCTTCTTTAGGTGAACTCACTCAGATCCGTGTTGAAATGCCAAGCAGATGTATGCAGATGAACCCCACATTCTCTTAGCCAACTTCCACTTACAATACATTAAACAAGATAGTTAATAATAATAAGAGCTTTCCATGAGTCAAAAGCAGTTCTAGAAACTATTAGAACACAGAGTATATATGCTTTCTTTGATAAATGTTAAATTTAAATTTGTGACTATGAAATCCATTTGTTTGATAGTGTTGAGCTTTGTGAAAGTGCAGCTTCAGTTACAGCGAAGACCCCAGAATTGAAGGGGTCATGGAGAGAAACTGAGGCTTTGCACCCCAAGAGGCAAGAAGAGGCCATTGGTGAAAGTGTAGCCTCAGTTTCAGTGGAGACCCCAGCTTTTTGGAGATGCGGGGACCATGGAACGACCACCAAGCAGCGGCAGGTGTGGAATGGAGCTGGCCTGGGTGTGCAAGATGAGCCTAGTGTGCTGTGGACTGCAGACTGAGCAATGGAGCTGCCAGTACCCTTTGGAGCCAGAAGATCGTGAGTGAATCCCAGATGTCCAGCCTTGAGCTACTTTCCTGGACTTTGGTTTTGCTTAGGTCTGCCCGATTCTTCCCTTTGAAATAAGACAGTACTTGTTTTGGATTTTACAGAAGCCCACTCACAGTTGAGACTTTTAAAAGAGACTATGGACTTTTAAGTGTTGGATTTTTTTTTTAAGGACTGTGGGGTTTTTAAGGTTGTACTGTCTTATGTTGTGATATTAATGTTAACATCATAGCTTGGGGACAAGAATTGGAAAGCTTATGGTTTAATAGTGATGTGTTTGTGTGTCAAGTTGACAAGGGGTCAATTGTGCTGGATAGCTTTAGTGTCAACTTGACACACCTGGGTTGAGGGAGCCTCAGTCGGGGAATTGCCTCTATTGGACTGGACTGTGGCCATGTCTGAGGGGCATCTTCTTGATGAATGATGTGGGAGGGCCCAGCCCACTGTGGGTGGTACCACCCCTGGGCAGGTGGGCCTGTGTTGCATAAGAAAGAAGGCTGAGCAGGCGCCAGGGAGCAAGCCTGTAAGCAGCGTTCCTCCGTTCCTCCGTGGCCTGTGCTCCCGCTCCTGCATCCAGGTTCCTGCCCTGAGTTCCTACCTTGGGCTCCCTGATGAATTGCATGCGACCTGGGAGATGTAAGACAAATAAACCCTTTCCTCCCCAAGTTGGTACTGGTCAGTGTTTTGTCACAGCAATGAAGAACAAACTAAGACACCATCCAAACCCTCTACTAGTGAGCTGCATCCACAACCCTAATTAAATTATTCATTTTTTAAGATTTATTTTTAGCTTTTTAATTGTAGAAGGGGTGGCAGTATGTGAATACAAATGGCCAGAGAAGGCCAAAGGATTTGCATCCCCTGGAGCTGGAGTTACAGGTAATTGTAAGCTGTCCAACCTGGGGATTAGGAATGTCACTTAGGGCTTCTGCAAAAGCAGCATAATCTCTTAACTACTGAACCATTTCTCTAGCTCCCGAAACTACGTTTTTAATATGTCGTTTAATCAAAGTTAAGCTTAAATTTTGTGGTTCAGTCTGCCTACATTCTTACTGACTGCTATGTTTCTTCTGACAGATTAGCAGCTGCCATTTTAGACTGAATAGAGGAAAACATTTAATTTATATAAATCTTTTTTAATAGAAATCAACTCAATATATGTGTACATTTTATGGGAGTATATAGCCAATATTTAACAATTATATAGTTAGATACTCAGAAGAAAAATGTGATAGAATTTATTGCATATTTATTATATATTTCCAAGTTATATGTAAATTATTTCCAAGAAATACACACTATCCTTAAATAATATTTTACAAGTTTATTAAGTCCATCCACTTGAAAATGGTATTAGAATGAACAGAAATATTGAAGAATTGGGAGTCAGTGGTAGAGGTGCAAAGAAGTAAAGGCTGTTGATGAAGGAGATAGGAGATCATAACAGTGGAGTACAAGTTATTCCTACAGAATGAATGAATATGGTTTTTGCTTCGGCAAAGATTTGCTATCGAGTTCACAGAATGTGGAACGGCCTCACAGTCGAAATAATAATGGACTGTATGCAGCTGAAAACAGCACAATTGAGTGCAAACCACATAAAAAGAGAGTGGCCAGTCCAAGGAGTCAATAAAAATCACAGCTCGCCCAATCGTACTCGAATTGCAGTTATTAATCACACGAGCCACTTACTGCAGCTCATGATGGATAACCATCCAGGGCATGATGTCAGATCTTCCATGAACCAGGCAGACTCAGGCACGTATTTGAGATTTCATAGACTGTCAAAATCCACAATTTAGTACGTGCTCAAATCAGTTACTTTTTTATTGTTATTGAATATATTGAAAGAGAAACAACAGAAGACATCTTTAAATTGCTTAGGTCATTTTGAAATTCAAGTGAATTTATGACACATTGATCATGAACATGAAAGTTATTAGAAACAATTGTTCTATAATAAAAATTGAGTGCACATAACGTAGTTATAGCACAAACATCTGCCACTCATGCAGACATCATTCTGTAAACCCACCAACCTAATGCTGTTCTCCCTTCTGATTCTATCAGGATAGCTTGTGGCATGACAGTGATTTGAGTGGCAGGCGTCCACCCTGGTGCACAGTGATGCACACTTAGGTTTTGTTTATAGTAATCATCCCTCCTTGAAAAATGCAAATTTTAAAATTGGTTTTTATTGAAAAAAGACATGTACAGAACATTGCTGCCTTCACTCCTTGAAAAGTCAGTTATTATAGTCCCCAGCTTTCATAAAAATTTCACT
>NW_008360332.1:405777-409005 GCF_000622305.1 Nannospalax galili | reverse complement strand
TATGAGCCATATAGTACAATGGAAGAAGACTGTATTCAAAATTAATCTTAGCATTCAACACATTTAAAAGAAGTTAACATCTTTATACCTACCTTGACAGAAACATACAAAGTCATCTTTGAATTTTAAAGTTATACTGGTGGCAAGTTTATTACATGTCATATAGGAGGGCAGGGGTGAATTGTCTGCTGTTGAACCCTTTTCAACAATGTTAACATGTTGGATTTTTGAGGAGGTTGTTAAAAGCACCTAGCAATGTGGGAATTCCTCGCCTGGTTTCTTCCTGTCAGAGAGCCCTTCAGCATTTGCTCAAAGACTTGAGAGAAAACATACACGTACAAAGGCTAGAAAAACACCCAGCTCTAGAATAAAGTTTTCAAATGAATCCAACATCTATCTATCATTCATTGTCACGGAAAAGCCCTTGAGTGCCACAAAGCACAGGCTACCTTCCAACAAACCCTTAAGAGTTATATAATTATGTGAAGTATCATTTTGATGTCTAATTCTAACCAGTTCTGGTTCTTAAGAATCTTATAATGAAATATGTAAACAAATACAAAGCATTTCTATAACAATAATTACAATGACTTCATGCACTGAGGTTACATTGATCAAAACAAGCTGAATTAGTTCCTTTTCTGTTTCTATGATAGAACACCGTGACCAAGGCAACTTATAGAAGGAAGAATGTATTTAGTGTAAGGTTCCAGTGTGGTAAAAGACCATCATGGCAGGGGACACATGGTGGCAGAATGTGGTTGGAACAGAAAGCCTAGAGATCTCATCTTCAAGCAGGCACAGGAAGGAGAGAGTTAAACTGCAGATCCAGCAAGACTTAGGAGCTCTCAAAGCCAGCCCCCAGGAACTTGCTTCCTCCAGCATGGCCACACCTCCTAAGATTCCATGACCCTCCCAAAACAGTACCACAAACTAGGAACCAATTGTCCAAACGCTTGGAGTCTTATGGGGGTTATTCTCATTCAAATCACCACACAAGCCAATTCCTGATTTGTTAAGACTCTAAAAACTTAATAATAATAGTAATTAAATAAGTACAAAGAAATACAAAGTGGGAAAAGATGCAGAGGGTTTGGGTTTCTGCTCTTTCCTTTTGGTCCAGTTTTCATTCCACCATAAGGAGGCAGATGTACTGGACTGTACATCAAATGCTCTAAACAGCTATCTACTGCCGGAGATGCAGTGTAGCCAACTGTGGTCCCTTGCCAATAAACTCGTGCTTTCTCTTCAATTATACCAATCTGTGAGTTGGCTTTATACATTATGTGTTTATTTGTCAAGCACTAAAGTTATTCTTGAGGCAGAAAGAGAATTTTTCAAAGGGAGAGAACAAAACACAGAGACTCCCATAGGCTTGGACCACAATCTGTGTTCATGAAGAAGAAATCAAGTTTCTTTTGTTCTGTTTGGTTTTGTTTTTCAATAAATAACCTCAAAGACAACTTGGCCCTCATGGCCATATTTTGGTCTTTGAATAGTTGGCTTCCTCTGGGTCAAGTCATTAATCAGAAGAATGTTCCAGTGGCTCCCTTAAACTTTTAGCACTGAGAGGATAGGAATCTAGACTCCTTTCCAACCCTGTCATTTTTATGTTTAAACAGAGGACATGAGTAATTTCCATTCTTCTGACTCAGGAGTCTATTGTTTGAACAACAAAAAAGAAAACATCCAGGGAGTTCACTAAAATTTCTACTGACTCATATATTTTACAGCTTTTCATAAACACAACGTTATCTTTTTTAAAATAAAAAGGCAAATAAAGTATTCTCTCTAGTTTGAATTATGAGAAAGGGGTTGTAAGCAGGAAATAGATTAGAAACTACCCCTTTGCCGGTATTAGGCTATAAAATAAAGATAGGTATACTATATATCGTAAGAGAATTTACAGTTTTCAGGAAGCAGCAAAAACTCAAATGCCTTCATTTCACTTGTCATCACAAAATATATGTAATTATTTAAGTAACTGAATCTTGGGCAAGTGCAAAGCAAAAACATACTAAATGGTTTTTTTTTTAAAGAAAGGCAATGTGCGTGTGTGTGTGTGTGTGTGTGTGAGAGAGGAGAGAGAGAGAGAGAGAGAGAGAGAGAGAGAGATACATCACATTCAACGCAGAAATTATTTTGTTTGAGCTGGTGGAATACACAGAGCAGTGGAAGAGATGAAATAAAGTATAAAGGAAAACATGCCCCCTTATGGTTGAACATCCTGGAGAGAGAAAATAAGTAAATTTGCCTCTGTTGTGGCAGGCAGAAGGGAAGAAGCTGCTTTTCTTTTCTTCTCTCACTACACCAATATTTTTCATATTGACACCCTATCACTATTTTAAAATAACAATGCTTTGCTTTGCCTCTGTTTCTTTCACTCTCTCTATAGTCTAAATATTGAGATACATAGGCATGCATCCTGAGGTAGAAATATAAATACATAACATCTGTCTTATTCATTAAGATAAAAATGTGAGAAAAATAATTCTAAGCTAGGTGAATCCCACCCCCGAATTGGGATGTAGATGATGCTGAATTAGATTTATTTTTTATTCTAATTTTTTACTATATTTCTATTATAATGACAAAATTAGATGAATATTTAAAACCCATATTAGCAACACAATCTCCCTAGTCCTCCCATCCCTAAATAAAGCAAAGTTCTCCAGAGATATAGTTTCTAGAGTAGCATAGTCTAATTAAACAACTTATTAACTGTTTCTCATAAAAAGTCTTACCATGTGCTTTGGAAAAAATTGAGAAAAATCTATACTTCAGGTTCAAATGTGAGAATAATTTAATACATATGTATATGTACATATAGTACAATATTTTCTTTTATTTATTTTTATGGTGCTTTTGGCTACTCTAACATTCCCTCCTTTGAAGAGGTAACCCTAAAATCTTTCAAGAATTAGATATAAGCTCCCAAATACTTTTGATATTTTTGAACTTTGGAACAGAGTACGTTGCTAAGAGGCCCAAGAACATTTTGACATTTAGCAAGAAACTGGCTACTTTTCTTTTGGGGTCTTTTTATCCTAACTGTCTAGCCAATTTCTACCTTCTATTCTTATCACACCATCCTCTGAAGAGAGTCCCCAAATTGCCATTAGGGAATAAGGACACAGACCTCTCTGGCTTCTTCCATGCTGAACAAGGACTCAGGGTGAGGCAATTGGGGTACCCCTTCAGTGGGTCTATCTAAAAGACTCCCAAATT
>NW_008360332.1:404863-405175 GCF_000622305.1 Nannospalax galili | reverse complement strand
TTTACACTTAAGGTCATTTGAGGATCTGTTCCTCAGGGGTCACATGGGCTTGGGAGGAGCTCCTGGCTCCTTTTTATTTACCAGTTCCATCTATGTGAAGATAAGTCAAAGGTCCTGCTTGACCATGTCTGGCTTTACTTGGAAGCATGAATAAGATGTTTCCTCTGAGTTGACCCTCCTCTTTGTAGACTGGACACTGGTTCAAGCCTATCACGTGGGGGTCTCCATGTCCTCCCAGAAGAAGAGGTCAGGTGACTCACCACAGTTAGAGGACATTTTGAGAGATGTTCCATAGTCCCTTGGAACTTATTC
>NW_008360332.1:404190-404794 GCF_000622305.1 Nannospalax galili | reverse complement strand
AAAGGGCAAAAACTGTCCTTTAAGTCCTTCTGACCACTTTAGTATAGGCCTCAAACTATGGCTGTTAAACATCCAATACGGTCAGTTCCACCAGTCTGGTACTTTTAATTATCATGTGCTATGTAGATAAGGCTTGGGTAAAAAAACAGATATTCTCAGATAAACCTTGACTAGATTTATATTTTGTTCCTTAAACTAGTTGACTAAACTATGACCTTAGAAATTTTAAGATTATATGTATATTATTTTTGTCTCATCCTTTATATATGAATTAGACTTCTTTTGTTGGCTTGGCTTTCTCTTTAACTTATCATTTTCATGATTTATTTCGAGTGGTGCTGGGATTGTAGACCTAAACTCCTTCATTTGAAAATGATGGAAAGGCTTCCAGCTAGGTCTAGGATGTTTTCCATATCTTAAATTTGGGAAACCACTAATTTAACACCGCAGCTGACTCTGTCCTAAAGGAGAGTGAGACTGAACATGCGCTTCTAGACTAGTTTCTACACGGACCCTAGTCAGCGGCCAGACCCCTGGTGCCTTTGTCCCTTCCTGCCTTCTGATGCTTTCCTGGGCATCCTCACCAGCTGGTCAGAAGCACCAT
>NW_008360332.1:360943-403588 GCF_000622305.1 Nannospalax galili | reverse complement strand
TACATTATAGATATAATTCCATTAATTCTACTTTTATATTGCATTTATTTCTCACAAGAAAACTTACTGTATCTTTAATCATCTATAACTTAAATGCGTTTTTATTGATTGAAAATTTCATACATGTTAACAATGAATTTTGATTATGTTCATGTCCCACTTCTCCCCAGTTATTAAAAATTGTTATTTCTCACAAGAAAACTTACTGTATCTTTAATCATCTATAACTTAAATGCATTTTTATTGATTGAAAATTTCATACATGTTAACAATGGATTTTGATTATGTTCATGTCCCACTTCTCCGCAGTTATTAAAAATTGTTTAATAAGCCGGACATGGTGGTGCACACCTTTAATCCAGCACTTGGGAGGCAGAGGCAGGAGGATCTCTGTGAGTTCAAGGCCAGCCTGGTCTACATAGTGAGTTCCAGGACAACTGTGGCTACAGAGAGACCCTGTCTCAAAAAAACTCTGAGTTCAAGGCCAGCCTGGTCTACATAGTGAGTTCCATAGTGAGACCCTGTCTCAAAAAAAAAAACCCCAAAATAGTTTAATACATACTCATGAGCCTATTGTTCAATTTAAAAACAAGGAGAAGACATTCCCTAACCCTTCTGTGCTGGCAAGTGTCACTATATTCCAGGAAATGACACCAAGATACATCAGTCACTATTTCCTTTATATACATATATATTTAATATAATATCACATAAATGTATTCTATTTTAATTATTTGCTACCTTCCTAAAATATTTCCATGCTGTCTTAGTTTTCTTTCAAATGCTATGATAAAAACACTGACCAAAACCAACTTGGGGGAGGAAAGGGTTTATTATATCTTATATCCACTGGTCACAATTCATCACTGAGGGACACCACATCACTCAACAATCAAGAAAATGCCCCACAGACGTGACCACAAGCCAGTCCAATGGAGGCAATTCCCCAGTTAGTCGCCCTCAACCCTGATGTGTCAAGTTGACAACTAAAGCTCTCAAACACACAATCTTATGTGCGTTTTTCACTTATTATAATTCTAAAATTCATGAGCATTGCTGTATCCCAAAGGTTGGTCTATCTACTATTGCATCAGTGAGCTTAAATGCTGTGAATATCGCATCTGTGCAACCTTGTCAGCACGTGTGCCTCACTCACATTCTCAGATGGGTTCGTTTTACTGTTTGCTATGGTGCTGCTGTCAAAGGTGTGCTCATGTAACTGTCTCTGGAAGACTGCTCTTGAAAACTCAGTAGCCTGCTTATATACTGAGCTCATAGTAGTCTGCATCATGAGACTGAGCCAAAGCCCAGCTTTTTCCTCCAGTCACAGACGCCTGAAGAAGGCCCACCTGACTCTTCTTGCTTGGGTATGCTGCTTTTTCTCTCTCGCTTCCCAGCTCCTGTAGAGATTTCTGCTGAGTACACTACCTGAAACAAAATTCACTGTTCATTAACCCCTATCTGATGCACAGCCTCCTGATAGATATACAGAAAGCTAGCCACCGAGACCCCCAGATTCTTAAACTCTGGGACAAGACTCCTTAACAGGTCATGTAGCTGAATATGAGACTCATGACCAAAATGGCAACAACAAAAGGTGTTTGAGCAGCAATGCCACAAAATTAACTCAAAATCAAATGTGTGATGAATCTGAGGTGTCCCTGAATCCAAGGTGTCCCTGGCAGCACTGTCCTGTGTCGAGCACTGTCCTGTGTCACATTCGTCATATGACCCCACTACAGCCTGGGTTCTGAACATACAACATGTTCACTTGAACTGCACGTGCTGCTGTCTGTAACTCCAGTTCCAGGGGATCCAATGACCTCTTCTGTCCTCCAAGGGCACTGCATGAGCCCACTTACATACATGCAGGCAATATACCCATACACATTAAATTTTTTTAATTAAAAAAAGGGCTATTAAAGAAAAGTTTAATTGAGATTGATTTTAAATGAATTTCTAATTGCTCATTTATTCAACTAACATATGAAACCCACCTATTCGCCAATATGATCGTCTTAGCAACAACCATAATTTTAGGATACTGGGATTACTCAAAAGCATTTCCCTTTCCTTTGCAAACCATCATTGTTTGTTTTTAATTAAGAAAACACATCTATTCGTTAATTGTCTAGGCCATGATTATAAATTATCAGAATGTTGCCTTATCTTTCCTGAAATGAAATAATTTTCCTTTGAAAGTGCTAGAATTCATTGAATAATCAGTTGGTCAGATAATAGCTGATCATTTAAAAAATAAGGACAACCAAACACTGAATAGTCTATTAAATATTCAAGCAATAACAAAGTCAAAGTAGAAGGATATGTTTCTGGGTTGTTTGTATTGCCCTAAAATATTGGAATTCTAATAAAAATATCAGAATATTATCAAAAGTTTAGAAAAGTTTCATTTGTCAAATAATTTATGCTCCATTTTATGCACTACTATGTTCTGGAAAGTTATATGCAAATTGAATTTGTTTAATCAAATTAGGAACTAGTGTTTTCATTAAGGGAAATAATCACTCTCATGTCCGAAGTTGTCCAGAGTTTAAACTGATTTGCTTAAATCAAGGTGAATTTTCATGATGGCATAGTTCAAAAAGTAAAGATGATAAGTAATTAAGAAGTCTCTAATAATTAAATTTCAATGCCATATAATAGAGGATGAATTCCTACAAATGAAAAGTGAAACATCTGTAATTCAACTCAATTTTTGTAAATTTGTAAAATAAGCAGTGCTTTTAACCAGTTACTCTTTAACATATTTACCCCTTTGCAACATATCTTCTAAACACACAGGAAACCAAATAATGGACATTTTCTTGTATAGTTCACAACAGATCTTCTTCTTAAGAAATTGCACACTTACAGTCTTACACACAAAACTAATATTGTGTTACCTTAACTACTTCTCTAAAGGAATAAATATGCTGATAGGGACTTTAGAGAGGTACTTGTTGCTGTAAAAGAAACATAATCTGCTAATAACTATAACTTCCAAATATCAAAATCTATTACTATGTGAATTCCTCTCAAATAATTCTATCATCATAATACGCTTTTGTGTTAAACAACAAAATTCCACTGGATAATTTGTTTCCTATAAAATTCATTACTATTTTCAGAATGAAAACAGAACACACTTCCAAGAAAGTGGATATATTTAGTCTGTAAATTATATGCTAATTTCATGACAGTGCATTTGTTTTACATCTGGGTAAAAATAAATTGGGAGTGAAGTGTCGCTGCTCAGAACTACATACTTCAAGTAGCCAATGAGAATGTCCAAGCAGGAGCTCCTTTTGATTTTGCAAGGAGATTGTTTCAAAGGGAGCAGCGATTTCAATGGGGTTCATTTAAGTATCTGGAAACATAATCTTGATGGGTTCTGTATTTGATGTCTGCTGATAATTGTTAGCTTCCTCAGGATGCTGTAGTTAAGGGGTTATGCTGACTTTCCATTCAAAGGCAGAGCTGATGTGAAATGCAGGGACACACTACCTTTCAAGTCTCATGTCACTGTAAGCTTTTTAGCACAAAGTATCATGTGCCGTGGACTTTAAAAGATACAACATCTGAGTCCACATGCTTATAGTTTCAAAGAGGATAAAAACAGAATATTACAATATCCAACTGCTTTTACTTAAGTATTAAAGCTGACTATAAGAAGGCATTAAGAAGAAATAATTATTAATGTATGCTATTTAAATACCTCAGCAATAATCCAGCTATATCGTTGTTGTCAGATGGCAGAGACCTACAGTTACATATATTTCAGAAATTGTTCCTTATTACCCTGTCCTAAGTATTGAAATAATATTAAGCATTGTTTTGATTCCCCTCTGAGCATTTAAGGTCTCATTTTTAAATGTATTTCTTTTCACATGTTAGGAGAAACAATTCCAAATTAGTTTTAAGATCTTCAGTTATAATATCATGAAGTGGTTTTTAAATATATATTTATATTCTTACTATGAGAAGAACAAACTCATTGCTTGCTTTCGATCTAAAACACAGAAATTGAGCTCATCTTTATTTTAATGAAGAAAGGAATTTTCCTAGTTGCGAAGAGTCTCTGAGAAAATATAGTATGAAAACCATCTAGCCTATGCAGAGATAACTAAGCAAGCAACATGCACTTGGCTACTCTGCCTTTGTTAATGAATTCAAATAGGAAATGAATGCATATAGTATAGATCCACAAACAAAATTATGATTCTGGAGCTCTCTGAGATATAATGAATAGCTCCACACAGGAATGAGGAAACACCATATTGTCTCCACACTTGCCCTCTATTCCCAAACTCTTCATTTCAGACAGCTTAAGATCTCAAAAGAGATCTTGATCTTTAGCCAAAGGGAGCTCTTATCTAATCCCTAAAAGATTTTAAGGTTACCTCTTCAGAGGGGGGAAATGTTAGAGTAGTAAAAATCTCCATAAAAAAAAGAAAGAGTACATGAAGTTTTTCAGGTAAAAGTATGGGGAGATATGAAAAGAGTTGGAGGGAGGGAGTGGGCATGGATTTGATCAAAACACCTTATATGCATGTATGAAAAACTCTATAAATTTTTTTAAAGTTAAAAAAAAATCTCATATTACCAGTGAAATCTACCTGATGACTTTATATCGATACTCAGGTACTAAGGACCCGAGTGTAACCGAATGTGACTAGTAATCCTCAGATACATAGAGATTAAAGACACATGTGCAAACAGCTAAGTGTTAGTAGCATTAAAAATGTAGGAAACAGCATATTTTAAAATGAAATGGAGATCTTCTTTAAAGGGTAAAAACTCATTCAATTTTATATCTTACAGGGTTTATACTGAGTTCAATATTGTATAACTGTATTAATTCAACTGTGAACCTAAAAATTTACAGCCACTTTTGAAAGAGATGTATTCTTGCTCTGGAGTGTGTTACTGAGTATGTTAAAGCTGTAATGAAATGCTTCTTCTAATCATGTGGTTATATTTTTTAATAAACCAATTTATTTTTACTCTTAAGGCCATTTGAGGGTCTGTTCCTCAGGGGTCACATGGGCTTGGGAGGATCTCCTGGGTCCTTTCTTTTACCAGTTCCATCTATATGAAGACAAGTCAAAGGTCCTACTCAACCATGGCTGGCTTTTCTTGGAAGCATGGATGAAATATTTCCTCTGTGTTGACCCTCCTCTTTGTGTTATTAGCAAACACAATGAGTCTTTCTGTAAGCAACAATATAGTTTAAAATGAAATGGAGATCTTCTTTAAAGGCTCAAAACTCATTCAATTTTATGTCTTACAGGGTTTATATTATACTGAGTACAGTATTGTATAACTGTATTAATTCAACTGTAAACCTAACAGCCATTTTGAAAGAGATGCATCTTAGCTATGAAAATTGTTATTGAATATGTCAATGCTGTTGTAATGAAATGCTTCTTCTAATTATTTGGTTATTAAATAAATAATTTTTTAAATCTCAAAATACTTTATTTTGTTATGATGTTTTTAATATTTTATTATTTTTATTTTATATGAGTGTATTGCCTGCATGTAAGTATGTGCACTTGTGTTGTGCAATACCCACAGAGGTCAGAAGAGGGCATCCGATCTCCTGGAACTGGAGTTACAGATGGTTGTTAGCTGCCATGTGGGTTCTGGGAACCAAACCCACATCCTCTGCAAAAGCAGTCAATGCTCTTCACCACCAAGCCATCTCTCCAGCCCCTGACCTGATATTTTCTTGATTATTAAATGACATCTATTTTCAGCTCATTTTCTTTACTTCTTGCACTAAAGTCCTAACATTCTGCTGTATGTCAAAATGATTGCACACTAATCTATCTTCATTTTTTCTTTAATATAGAGCAGAAAGTCTTGGTTTAAACAACAATCTCTTCTTCAAGCACTTGGCATGTGGACTCATAAAATATGTATTTGAAGAAGGACAGGCATGCCAATTTCTGTTGCTTTTTAAAAGTTCTGTAGAGGTAGAAATGGGAAGTGTTGAGACTTCTAGACCAACACCGAAGAAGCCATAAATCTGCTAGGAAATCTGATGGGTGATCACCATGACAGTAGGTCATACTCTTGCTTGCAAGTCTGGGAGGAATTTCCTAGCCTATAAAACATAGGACTTACAGGGTGAGGAACCCAAAAAGTCCACCATCATTTAAAAGTTGATTTTTAAATTCAGAGAGGCATGAAGGTCTTGATAAACGCTTTCTTGTTCTTGGTTAAATGGAAATAAAAACTAAATATTGTAGAATGTGAATTAGAATTCTTAGTGTGATAATTTCAGATTTGAGGCCCTCAAGATAGCCTGCATATAGGAAATTAATTTAGCTAATTTATGTAAAAATAAAAATAAAACAACAAACAAAAATTGATACAGGATGGACAGCTTCAGGCCAGAGTGATTATGTGATATCATGCACTGTTGTTTCCACGATGAAGGAAATTCTTCTCTGTACCCTTCTTCCCATAATGTGAAAATATTCAGAGGGATGGCTTAATGAATTTTAGCCTATCCCTGGAGCCCAACATATGTTCTAGTTTGAATTGTATGGTTTAAATTCTATACCAGTTGTTTATTACTGACCTAAATATTATACCAAGACATTTACTCTAAGTATTTAGACACATTAATATATTTTGGAGTTCTTCTACTTCACATGGTATAGAATGAGGTTTCTTGCTAATATTTGACTAGCACATGAACTGGCCTTAGGGTCCAGGATTGTCCATATGTCTGTAACCTTTATGGGGATGGCTGGAAGGTTAGGTTTATCTGTGACTATCCAACAGAATGTCTACACATTGCCTTACCTGCATCCCTCCAGGGTAGTCAAAATTCTTACAGGACTCAAGGGAAGCAAAGAAATTATCTCAAGTGAGTCAAGCAAATTCAAAACTCTCCTTGTAACTAAGTCTTAAATTTTCAGTTTGTCATTTCTACCACATATTGAGAGAATTAGGTTCCATCTTCACTTACTTCAACAGAGATGAGTTCACAGTAACTTTGACAATATGCAAGAACGATTTAGAAAAGATGAGGTATATTGGTACTTGCTAAGATGAAGGGTTTTTGAGTAAGCTCTTCTGAAGGAAGTGCTTATGCCTTTCCACAATATCAGAATTTGTTCGATAGTAATCATTTGGCAAGATATATCACTTTTGTTACCTTTAAGTCAGCAAATGCTCTTGATTTCTCTTTGGAGTTAAAACCATCACATATTAGGCAAGGTTCTCTAGAGGAACAGGAGAGAGACAGAGGAAGAGACACAGAGAGATAAGAGAGATGAGAAAGAGAGAGAATAAGAATGTGGAGGAAGATGAGGAGGGAGAAGAGGGTGAGGAGGAAGAGGAGGAGGAAACTGGGGGAGGAGGTGAAGCTGCTTTGCCCTATGGCATGCTGAAGGCATGGGCCACCATATCCAGCATAGACAGTCATTTTTGCCTATGCTGGGTAGATGGTGGTAGTGTACACAGAGATGATTCAGAGTCATTGGGCCTCAGCATTTGCATTTAAAATGGAGAAAACAATTGCTTTATAAAATATAGTCTTTCAGCTAAGGCAGAAGCCTACAGCTCAATTCTACATAACACGGAAGGACAGGAACAGAGAGTACCCTACGGTGCTTCATGGCGCAAAGCTGCTTCCTATTTCAACATTTCTCTTAGCCATGGCTTCAAGGGTAAGGCCAAACTGAGGGTGTAGCAATGGGCCAATTTATCATGACCTCTGAAAAATAATTAGATCATTTAATATTAAATATCCTCATCTGAAGAAAAATACCTTTATTGACTGAATAGCCTGGCTTTGTAACAGTCTGTAAAAGGTAAACACTGGCACCATGTTCAAGAGTGATGCATGATAATAATAGGTATAGCTTTGAGTCTTAAAGTGGCTAGATCACAAATTTAAAATGCTCTCTAAACCCTGTAGGGTTGTTCTGGCAAGATATTCAACAGGCTGATATAAAATTAACTGAAGCTTTTAAAACCTAGATAAGGTTCTAGAACCCCAAAGTTTGTCCAAAAGCAAACTTTGAATGAACTTCATATGACATACATTTTCATGATATCTTGAGTAGAGCAAAGATCTATAGGAAAAAACAAAAACAAAAACAAAAAAAAAACAAAAAACAAGATGAGAAAAACTTCCTAGGTCCCACAAATAGACCAAAGAGCTTTACTCAATCTGACAAAGAGAACCTGTCCTTACCTGCCTGATAAGATTTTGGAATTTCTAGTTTCCTGACTACTAAATATTGGCTCTTTGCTTTTTTTCACATTATAGTATTTATTGCTCTTATCGTACCAGCACTTGACAATTACTTTGGGGGGATTCATAATATCAAGATCAAGGTCTCCAGCTCAAGAGATTCCAAGATCCTGAATTAGGCTTTTACATGCAATAGAAGGAGGCTGGTGAATTTTTACAGAGGAGAAATATGAATAACTGCCAGACTAACAGACGAGGAACTTGCAAAATGGCTCGAACTCTTTATCATTCTGCACCTGTCCTCTGACATCTAAATCTTTGGCAGCCTTTCTCTCTGTCTCCAGGCTGCTCCATGTCACCTGTTGTGACCAATAGAATTGTGAGCTCAGAAGTCAGGAAGCTCAGTGGGCTGCCACTTCTTCTGTCTTGTCTTTCTTTCATCATGCTGACAACATGCATGGTGACATGAGACACTCAGGAAGGGTAACAGTGTTGCTGCTGTCCTCTAAGCTGTGTGTAGCCCATGTCAACCAAAAGTGAAGCTCATCTCTGCACACACAAGCACACTCCCCACACCAAGACAGAAAGACACATACACAGACACACACACACATAGAGACAGAGAGATACACAGATACACACACATACACAGAAAGAGACAGAGAGATACACAGATACACACACACACAGAAAGAGACAGAGAGAAAGAGACATACAGAGACACACACGCAGAGAGACAGAGAGATACACAGATATACAGAGAGAGACAGAGAGAAAGAAAGACATACATACACAGACAGACACACACAGAGAAAGAGACAGAGATACACACACACACACACACACACACACAAAAATAAATACTTCTGTCCTCCAAGCTGAATATAGCCATGTCAGCTAAACATGAAGCTCATCTACACACACACACACACACACACACATACAATTTCCAGCCCAGATCTGTAATTGCCTACAGAAGCCCAGAAGAAATAATCTCCTGGGTGAAACCTCTGGATAGCCCCACACATTTTTTTAAACTTTTTTCATTGAGCTTTTAAAATTTCATACAATATTTCCCACTCACATTCAGACCCCTCCCCCATCTATGCCTCCCCTCCCCCCACCAAACCCTCTGCATTCTGCCATACATGCTGAGTCCCCTATTCATTCAGGTGTTTGTACCCAAATGTCCTTCAGTGTATGTTTGACATTGATATATAGAGTTGCTTACTAACTAACACATTTATGGAAATACATATTTTATATATTTATTTATATTTATTTTAAAACTGAGAAGAAATATTTGAGTTAAACATAAATGTTGGATACTCCTAAAAAGCAAGGACTTTTATTTTCGAACAAAGAAACGAATATTGCAAATGCACGTGGAACCCATGTTGTATGACCTAAAATCCAGTTGTTTTCTGCACTATAGAGATATCCACAATGTTACATTTATTTTATGTTCCTTGAGCATTTTCATATTCTACTATAGAGGCTTTTTTCTATGAACAAAATATAAAATTATTTTCTCTTTTACAATATTTATGTTGGTTGCATTCCTTTTAACCTGCATTTTTTTTTATACTCAACATTAGGTATTCCTAAACTAACTATTGTGAAATACATTGCTCCAGTTCAATCCTTTCGCAATTGCATTGCCTTACCTACTACAGGTATGCCACAATTTATTAAAGCATTTTCCTCTATGCGGACATTATTTTATCATTTTAAGCTGCCATACACCTTTTTATATTTTGGTTGCATGTAAGAATTTGTTTTTAAATTTTATATCCTGCTGTTCTGAGGCACCGGAGCAATGAAAAGTCCTTACAACAGCATGTGTTTTATTCACGCTTCAGGATTTGTCTTATGTATTCAGCTAACAAACTCCAAATGTAATACTATTCATGTTGACATAATCCCGTACCTCATGCAAAACCAGCAAAGTTCACAGAAACGCAGGTTGGCTTCAGCCACCAGGAACATGTGCAATTTTTTAATAGTATATTACTTGGTCTTTTAAATAAACAGCCAATGTACTATCACTCCAGAAAATAACTTGCTTTAATTGTTCACAGCTTAGGAGACTCAAAACAGAACCTCTACCTGTTTACTTTTCTTTGTTTTATCTTTGGCCTGGAAGCATTGTTCTAGGTGTCAGTTAGAACACGGACAAGTGTTTGATTTAGGATCTGTTAGCACATTGTGCTAAGCAATAGGTTGAGGTTTGAAGTATTCAACCAAGAACTCTTTAATGTAATATCCTGAAGAAATATAACTAAAATTTCTTTATACACATTTATTTGATTCTTCAGAATATCTCTTTGTTATTCTGTATGAATTTTCCTTTTTCTAAACAGACACAGGTAGTATCTGTTTCCTACTCTTACAAAGGAAACTGAGTGTGAGGAGCTATTTCAATAAGCCCAGAATCATTAAAGGCAGAGTATTTAAACAAGTAGCTTCATTAATGACTCATTAGTCCATTTTAAATGGTCACAGTTTAGAGATCATCTTTTCCTTCATTCACATAGCTATTGCATGCTCTAAGTCATGCTGTCTAATTTTTTGAAGTACGAATTCACTAAATTTAGATATAAAAAATTGCATGTAAACAGAATATAAGTACATTTCTCCTAAAAATTTCAATACAGGGATGTTCATTAAAATAACTGAACATTAACTCAGGGCAGAAGCTCTCAGGTTGTAGCTTTAAATATTTATTTATTTAAAATATAAGGTTAAAGAAACCATTTATGTTTGAGCCACATTAATAATCAACATGTTAATTATCACTAGCAAAACAGAATCAAATGGTTTAATCACATGTTGTAGTCTTCCTATTTAAATTCTAACCAATTATTCTAAAGTCATAAATGTTCTTATCAGCAACTGAGGCTCTTTTGATCTGTCACATCGTATCACTCCAAACGACACAACTTAATGCAGTCTTTGATATATGTCACAGTTCTGTGAGTGACCATAGAGTCAGCGGGTCCTATTGACTTCAGTGATGTTGCTACATCCAACTTTGGAGTCAAACAATGCTGAGCACATTTGAGGTAGTTTAGATAGATATTGATTTTTGTTTTGAGTTGTTGTTGTTTACTTGCTTGTTTGTTTTCAAATCTCAGGTTTCCAAAACAGACATAATTTACAGTATTTACTGAAAATAAGCCATTGGTTATTTCTTCAAACATTAAGACTTAAAGACTGACAGAAAAGCAGTAATGCAAGCACAGCACAGTTTCTTTTCCTTAGAAATCCCTGTCAGGTCTCATCATTTGCAGATCCAAGAAGCCAAACATAGAAAAATGTCAATAGCTGAAACTCCAACGCACCTTGGAGCCCCAGCTCTTAGATGAAGCCCCTTCATGTTCACATGGTATGGATCAATGCTAGCCCGTAAGGCAGCACAGAGTCAAGGAGGGAAACCAGATGGGTTGACTATGATAACATTTTTCAATCTACTGTCTGAATTGTTTTCAGGATGTTGCTTATCACAGCATCTGCATGAGTGAATTCTAAGAACAAGAGAAAATCGCCTGGTCACTCTTAAGAAATCCTTATTATATTAATACTGTTCTGCCCAGCAAAAGCATTATAGGTAGGAGAGAATCTGATGGTGTAGGCCAAGCTGTCAAAGAAAGATAAATACCACACAATCAGATTATACCTGAAAATGTGTCCAAGTGGAAAACAAGGCCTAACCAAAGCAGGTAAGAATCAAGGCGATTTATCAGCACATATTGGCACTCCTGGTAATGGCTCAGAGATTCCTCTGACAAAAATAAAAGGTTAATATTAACTGTGATGAATACATGCAAAAGTGTCAAACTTCAGATTCACACATAAATGAGAGGAGACACAGAACCAATGAACCTCACAGGTGTTTACAGAAACTTTCTTCTAAAATTGCACAATAAACTTTATTCTTCTTTGCCAGCATATAAAATATTTTCAGGGAAACACATATCTTAAGCCACGAAACAATTCTTAGGACATTAAAAATTGAAACCACAGTATTTATTTCCTCTACATATGATGAATTAAAACTAAAAATCGATAAGAAGAGGGACCTTAAAAATTGTACATGGAAATTAAACAAAATATGTTGAACAAGAAATGGGTCAGTAAATTAATCAAAAAGAAAATTAGAAACTATTTAAAACAGATGAAAATTGAGATGACATAAAAACATCTATAGGATGTTTATAGCAATAAATGACATAGTGTTAGATATAGAAAGAAAAAACTTAAGACTATGAAAAAAAATGGAACTGATAAAAGAATTCAACAAAGTTTTAAGATACAAAATTGTCTCACCATTATATACACCAAAAACAAGTTTGATGAAGAAGAAATCAATACAGTGACTGCAAGCATATAAGACAATTCAAAATAAATTTATACATGCAAGTGAGTGATCTCTGCAAAGAAAATTACAAAGACTTGTGAAAGAAATTAAAGAAGATGCCAAAACACAACAAAAGAAAAAAAAGAGAAACCCTCCAGTATGTGGGCTAAAAGAATTAACAGCATTAAAATGCCCACTATCCCAAACAATCTGCAGGCAAAACAGTTGCTAAAAATATCAATAACATTATTCACAAAAGTGGAAATAGATAAGAGAGAATCTGATGCTGTAGGCGAAGCTCTGAAAGAGCTTAACAGAGGCTTCTATTATTTGTACAGAATTTCAAAATACCCTTAATATTGACCATAAAGAGCAAATCTAGAACCATTGCAACATCTTACCTCAAAACACATTAAAAAACTATAATGAGGAAAAATAGTACCTGGATGGAAATATACAGATCAATTCAGCCAAATAAAAACCCAGGAATAAATCAGTATATTAACAGATAACTTGCTTTTGACAAACACAAGTACATACACAGAAAAGGGAAAGTCTCTTCAAGAAAGGATACCAACCCCAGTGGATGGAAGTGCTCTGAGAGACGTCTGGGTTCACTAACTTGACTCAATAGGCCTTAATATAAATTACAGAATGCATGAAATCTGGTGGAGGTGAGGCTATGGGAGGGTGCGGATTGGGGAGGGGGTACAAAGATGATTAAGATGTTTTGTATGAAATACAAAAAAATTCAAAAAAAAACATATATCAATGATTAAAAGCAAATAAGTGATGCCAAGCAAAGGGAGCCTGAGGATTCTGGATGTTCCTAACATGAAGAAATGATAAGTAAGTGACGTACTGGCCCTCATCTGCCTCAACTGACTGTCCATCATCACTGATTGTATGCATGTGTGGATATCCCACCAAACGTCACTAATTTGAACAATAACTGTGGAGCACATTAAAGAAATAAAAATAGGACACTGGAGAGATGGTTCAGCCATTAAGAGCTTTGGCTGCTCTTGCAGAGAACCTGGGGGTTTTGCTCCCAGCACCCACATGGTGATTCATAACCATCCTTAATTCTAGTTCCAGGGAATCCAATGCCCTCTTCCAGCCTTGGCCATTGCATGACACAGGTGCACTTACACACACGCAGGTAAAACACTGATAAGCATAAAATAGATAAATATTCCAAAAACTATTTAAAAAGAAATAAAAATAAATATTGAGGACAAGATGAAATAAATGGGGAGTACAGAGACGGACTCTGAAACAAAGTGTTTCCAAATAAACATTTCTACGTGAAGTGGGAAAGAAAAAAAAGTCCAAGTACACAAAAATATTGCACAAAATCATCTTCAGACTATTTTCATAAACTAAAAGAATTTTGTGTTAACTCTCAGGTCCTGTCTCCAAGATACCTGATTATCGATATTCAGGTATCCCAAAGCTGGGGTGGGAAAGCTGAAATATCTCTAAGGTATTTAAACAAAGAGCTACTCACATTATACCAACACCAAATCATGTGAGATCTAGGAAGTTAATTTTCTATACGAATTACCTAAATAAGTATAAAATCAACCTTAAGGTAATCAACTTTTTAAACCACAATTAAATTCTCTAGTAAAATCGGTGTATTCTACATTTTCCTACCCCGCTTACTTAATTTTCAAATCTTGGTAGATTATAAAGGGAAGATTGAAAATTAATATATAAACTAAATTATAAAAGTATTTGTAAATTGGAAAAAATACACTTGAAAGGAAAACTGATATAAAATATTTTATTTTTTGTGTGTGGTATATTCATGTGTGTACACATAAAACAGCTAGGCTCATGTCCAGCAGTTTACATTGGTTCTGAGATCTGAACTCTGACTTGCACAGGAAGCACTCTTACACACCCACATGGAGCCATCTCCCAATCCCCAAATAAAGGAAAACCTTATGGGATCACCAAGTGATCTTATTAGACTATAGAGAAGTGTCTATTATGCAGTTTACTATGAATAATTGCATTTGGATGAGTGAGTATAGAACAATTTCTTTTCAGTTAAATAGAGCTAGTGAACTCCAGACTCAGTTTCTGCCCCTGTAGGCCAGGCATACTATAGAACACAAATGAAAATTATCTTCCAAGTGTGTATAGACATGGCTTTCCACATATACTCTGACCTGGAGTTAAAGAGGAAGAAGTTTGCTTTAAAGGAAACAGAAGAAAGTCTGTAAACCAAATTCTAAAACCAGAATCTGAGTGTCGTTATCCCCCTGTGAGTCGTTTGAGTTCTTAGAGTCTAACACTGCTCTGTTGTGATTGGCCATGAAGACTAATTTACTCTGTGTGTGTGTGTGTGTGTGTGTGTGTGTGTGTGTGTGTGTGTGTGTGTGTGCAGGTACATACGACCAGAGGCCAGAGAAAGCCTTTAGGATCACTCACTTCTTAGCCCCTTGAGACAGGGTCTACCAGTGACTGTAGACCAAGACCCAAGGATCCTCTTCTCTCCACCTCCTCCATGTACACACATGCACTTGGGTTTCAGGTTCACACAGCCACTCCTGGACTTCTGTGTGGGTGCTAGAGATCTGAACTCAGGTCCTCATGCTTGTGTAAGAAGTATTCGTATTCACTGAGACATCTCCCCAGCACTCTGTTTTATACTTTATAATTTCAAAAGGTTCACATCACTTTCCCCTTCACACTTCCATATCTTTAGCCTTGTTTTGATACTGTCTTCCTGCTTTATTGATGTGTTTTTATGTTTTTAATTTTTATTTATTTATTTTTAAGAATTTTATTTATTTTTATTTTATGTGTATGAGTGTGTTGCCTGCATGTATGTGAGTGCACCCGTGTCGTGCAATGCTGCAGAGGTCAGAAGAGGGCTTCGGGTTCCCCTGGAACTGGAGTTAAGGATGATTTGTAGGTGCCATGTGGGTGCTGGGAATCGAACCCAGGTCTTCTGCAAGAGCAGTCAGTGCTCTTAACCACTGAGCCATCTCTCCAGCCCCTACTGACGTATTTTTAAATGCAACTTCATTTCTACAGGAACTGAGCTCTAAGTCTCTCCATTTTTATATTCTGATAGAGCCTTTCTGTAATCTCACTCTATAACCTCATTTTCTCCCTAAAAGAATCCATGCAAGAAGAAAGTGGTTTTCCACTCTTACAACTGTGGCCCTAATTTTATGTCTATCAGATCAAACCATTTGTTCAGTACAAAGAGACATAACTTACTTTGCTATAAACCATAAGAACTATATATAGGGAACTTGTTGGGTTTCTTGCAAAAGGGAGTAGGTAAATTCAGTCACGGAGAAGGGCAGGTTTCTGGTCTTCCAGTGGGAATCCCAGGTTTTTGTTGCTAGTGTGGTTTTTTCCACTCGAGAAAGACAAGGGAGCAGAAAATTAAGGAGAGCAAGTGTTTCCAAATTCAGGGTAATTGAGAGGTTGGTTCATTTCGCTGAGCATGCAACAAAAAGAAGAAAACCCATTACTGACTAGGGCAAAGAACCTGGGAAGAGGCCAGATTGCCAGAACTGTGGATCTCACAGTAATAAAAGCAAGCATGAGACAAGCTCTCACAGCTTCGGACAGAAGGACTCCCCTGCCCTGCAGGAATCAGGAGTGAGGCTGAGGATTCAGAACCAGCTGGGCTTTGAGGGGATTTTCAGCTTCCCAGATGCTATGTAATCTGCCAGGCTGAATTATGTTAATTGAACTTCTTCTACAACAGGCTTTTCCCCAAAAGGTCTTCCAGCATCCATCCAATTGTGTGTACTCAGGAAGAGAGGACAGGACTTGCCAAAGACAGAGGGGAACCCAAACGCTGGAGCCAACATGCGTTTCATTAATTAATTAATTTTTGGAAAAAATATCCTCAAAACAGATTAACCAGCTTCTGTATTTTCGGATGAAACAGTTAGCTTAGTCCCCACGAAAGCTCTGCAAGTAGGACATATCACATAGCCAAATTCACTAATTAGAGCCCTCCCAAACGACCCCTTGTCTCCTGCCAAGAAGTCAAGGAGAAGAGCAGCCAAGTGCTTTGCTGTGCAAGGTGAGTGGACTGTTGGACCCACCCATCGTGAGTCCTGAGTAGTGTTGGACACAGGAAGCATCACACTAGCACCAAGGTAAGGATATGGCCCTGGAAAGTTTATATATGAGCCCATCATAAAATAAGGAAGAAACAGAAGATGATTGTGAGAGGTGGGTAGGGTAGACAGATTGAGGATGACGGAGGACACATGCATTTGTAAAGATACAAGGTTAGAATGGGCTGTGGCAGTGGGTCAGAGGTGATAGAGGAAATGGAGGAAAGAGAAGAATCAAAACAGGAAGCTAAGACTTTGTTAAATCTGTTTATAAATTTTCAGGCATGTTCACTATTCAATTAAATTTCTGTGTTTATGAGGGAAGAGATGTAGCTCAGCTGTAGCGCACAGGTAACATTCTGAGTTCAAAACCAGCACATAAATAAATAATCAATAATGATATTTATATAAGTCATGTCTGCATGTTCAGTGGAGCCCAGTGGATTCATTCTTTGTCACTCCTGTTAACCCATCAAGAGGGAAGAAGAGTGAACTCCGGGCTACGATTTCTTAATGAAATCAACTCTATCAGCAATAGCACAAGTATGGGTGGGGGACTATTTCCCAGACAAAATGAACGCCCCAAAGTAACCACGGTGCAAGCATGAGAGTAGAACATGTAGTAAAGACTTGAGAACATCCCTGCATACACACACACACGCACGCACACACACACACACAATATCTTTATAGCAAAAGTCTCTCAAGAAGCAATATATTTTAATCCATAATTTTGAGGCATTACTTAATTTCAGTATTTTTTTATTTTCTTGGTACATTCCCTTTGGTGTGAGACAAAGTAGGGTGAATTATTTTTAGCACTTTAACAATTACAGATAAAGCAGGTTTCTCGAATGTGTAACTATCTTGCTTTTACTCTCTACCTAATCTTTAGGGTGCAGCATTCTAACACTTGGCCCTCCAGCAAAAAATGAGTTTGACGTCGGGTGCGCAATGCCACATTCCTTTCAATGGTACAGCTCCCAATGAGATCAATCAGAGTTTTCCCTCTGACCTAAGGAGAGTGAAATTTCATCCCAGTGCAAGACACAATGTGGGCAAACACAGCAGCTGTTTGGTCCTTATCGATTGCTCCAACACGGTTAGGAGCACTTGAGTCTGTTTAACTCCCACCGGGATGGTGACCTTAAATTCAGACAGCACAACATTAAGAAGCGAGCCCTGCTTGGAAAAATCTCGGGTCCTTTGTACTTGTTTACACAGACATATCTTGAATTCTCAAGTATTTTGCCAATCCTATCATAAAGATTAAATTCAGACTCTTGGCTAAGTATGGAGGATGAAAGAGGAGATGCCTGGACTGATGAGAGGCAGGAACGGGGGTGGGGGGTGGGGGGGCATTGGCACATATCAGAAATGATGAGAAATTGTAAGCGGAGATGGAAAACAAATTTCCCGTGAATAATTTATTCCCAGGATCCAGTATTGCTACATGTAATACATGAGAAGACATACAAGAAAACCCTGGTAAACTGTTCTTTTATTCACTAAAGCATGTGTTTGTGCATTAGTGAAAGTTTGCACAAGCCATGATGCACATGAAATCAGGAGACAATCCTGGGTGTCTTCTCTCACCTTCCATACTGTTGAGACAGTTTCTGGTTTGCTGTGGCTGCCAGGGCTTCCAGGGCTCTCCTCTCTCAACTCCTGTCCTGTCCTCGGAGCACTGGGATAATAAATGTGTGTTATGGCACCCAGCCTTACATTGGTTCTGGGGATTTGAACTCAGGTCCTCACATTTGTGTAGCAAGAATTTAATCTCCGCACCATCTCCCCAGGCTTTCTCTAAAGCATTTTAACTATTTGCCAAATTAACACTTAAGCCCTATGGGTTGAACCAGGAAATCTACCTTCTTAGATGTTTGTGTAATGCAGTATTATTGTTTATAGGCATGGCCCTGTGTAACACATCTCTAGAATAAGCTCATATAGGTGAAGGGTGTCAATGTGATATCTGTTAATTTTACAACCCCACCCTTCCACTGACCCATGGCCACCATCATTCTCTCTGACTCCATGAATTTGAATGGATTATGAGATATGTGACCTTGTGTGACTGACTTATTTCATTTTCATTCATCCTGTTTTATGTAGTAGCCTTCCCTTCCCTTTAAAGACAGACTGTTTTCCAGAGTGAAATGATTTTTTAAAAAAATCAGTGGAGACAGCCATGTTGATTATTAAGTGGCTGGATCCAGCCAACAAAGGTGAAGATACAGTTCAGGGAAACATGCCGAGAGCGAGATTGAATCTATCGAATCAATGTGAACTCTCTTGGTTTGGGGGCTTTTTGAACTAGGACTTCACTACATTTTGAACATGCCCAGCGCCAGGCATCTGACTTTGGCATCTGCTATTTTTGAGACTTTATACAGGTTATAATGTAAATTACAGAAACACAGCTCACCGGCTGAACATCCCGTTCCAGAAACAGCATATTCCTTCCACTTTCGTGTGCCTTTCAGCACTCATCAATACCCCGAGGCTTTAGTTATGGCAAAAGTAGTCCACACTGAATTAAACTTGGAAAAAACTCCACGTTGTAATTTGAGCTTGCCCATTTACTCAATTGAATCTGTGAAGTTGGTAATATTGGGGCTGGAGACTCATGGAGACTTTTTAAACCAGTCTTCTATTCATACACATATTTCCAAGGATTTTCAAACCACCAACCACTGATGAACAAATCTCAGAAGTATAGATAGAAATGAAGCTAGGAACCCAGGATGCACGATCATATGCAGTTTAAAGGAAGAGCAAGAGCACACAAATATGCCTCGTGATGAGAGAATTCACAGAGGTTGTTGAAACGGGCTGCGTAGGTCACTGCAGAATTGGCCAGAAGAGGAACTGAGGTTACAGCCACATGTGGTTCTCACATCTTGATCATAGATGCTTGTGTCTAAATGCATGAAAAAGCACTTAGGATCTGTAGGTACATTTTACTTAAGTTTTTATGTCAATAAAATACTGCAGAAACGTGACAAATGAAAAAGAGTCACATGAAGAAAAGTCTGACAGCTTGAAGAATGGCCACATTCTTGGCCTTACCAGCCCTTAGCCTATAAAAATTACAAAGCTATAAACTAGACCCAAGTGGTCCAAGAGATACAGTAGCCCCTTTGAATGGGATTCCTTCCTGGGCAGCACCAGGCCTTGTCTCTCCCTATTGTCTCGTGACTTCCTCCAAATCCCAAATTGCTTTGCAAGGCATCCTAGGAATTCAGCAAATAAACAAACACAATTATATTTCTGACTTTATTATAAACCAAAATTCCTATTTGAGTCTAAGAGTATAATTTGCTTGCCCCAAAATTAAGCTTTCAAATTCTACTGTATGTCACTGAAACACGCTGGTGTGCTGTGTCTGAACTTGTACCTGTGTTCTCTGTTATTTTGTTTTCTCATTCTAAAAGACTTCAATTCCCTGCTCCCAAAATACATATACACACAGTATTACTTAAAAATGCCATATCTGAGAAAGGGCACATCAGATGTGAGTATTTGAAATGATAGTTCTGAAATGGAATATAATTATTCATTAATAATCACCGAGAACACATCTGAGGCATCCAGCACATCTCTACAAAATCAAGATCTCCTCATTAACATGCTCGTATCATAATATAAAGAAGGAATATTGCATTTTATGAGTTCACATTTTAATGTCACATTTACATTCCGTTTTCTATCCCACGGCCGTCATGTGTTTTCCTATTGTTTCCATAACCATGCTATAGCCAATAGTGTTTTCCTTAATAAGATTCTTTAAAAAGTCAATTCTAAAATGTTTTGATGTTCTCTATAATCAATTTTCCACAGCTCTGTAATGATTGCTTCATAACATTCTATGGCTGGTTTTTATTGCCTTTGTTTTCATTTATAAAGCTATTATCAGAATTGAAAATATAAATGCAAGTATACAGTTCTCCATATTACTGCAAAGATTTAAATTTAGAAGTTTTGCTGAGCAGTTTACAAAAGCTTGTCGATACAGAGTGTTAAAGGGGGTTGATTTTTCTGATGAAATATTGTTTTGTAAGACAAACTTATAAATGTTTTATTGAAGGACCTCAATGACCATGCTTCTGGTTAATAAACAGGTTCTTAAAATCTACCAGTATCATTGTGGGCTGCTGCAGTTCGTCAATAAACCTCTGTGACTAACGATATTCTTCAGTCATTTCTTAAAATGAAGATAAAATAAATTACCAAATTACTGTAATATGGGTATTTTATTAGTTGATTTTTCACTAAAAGGCAAATTAATAAAAGCCAATATTGTATATA
Source organism: Nannospalax galili (assembly GCF_000622305.1). Taxonomy (NCBI): domain Eukaryota; kingdom Metazoa; phylum Chordata; class Mammalia; order Rodentia; family Spalacidae; genus Nannospalax; species Nannospalax galili. Next base: position 382,602 of record NW_008360332.1, on the reverse strand, counting down.
TTAAAATAATTAAGCCCTAATTGATTTCCTCAGTGATGGTCCACCATTTGACATAGCAATACAAACACACACATACATACATACACACACACACACACACACACACACACACAAGTCAGTATTTGAGAGGAAAATATCTAGAAAAAACATTATTCTGCAGAAAAAATACAATACACGCAGAACTATTTTTAGGAACCTTTAATTCACAGAACTACCCCTTCTGGCTCTTAATTCAGGTAGTCTCAATATCTCCTTCATGCATAAATATCTAGAAAAAATATTATTCTGCAGAAAAAATACAATACACGCAGAACTGTTTTTAGGAACCTTTAATTCACAGAACTACCCCTTCTGGTTCTTAATTCAGTCAGTCTCAATATCTCCTTCATGCTCTTAATGTTTTATAACGTCACTTTAGTTCTCCTGGTTTGACGCTCACAAGCAGTGTCATCTACCGACCATAATTTAAACATAAAGATATAGCTACATATCATGTCTTAGTGCTAATGTGGAAGAACTTCATGACCAATTCTATACATACAGTATGTTAATGTTTAGATTTGACTGCATGACAGACCGTGCTGAAATTATGAGACTCTTGCTTTTGTAGGTCATTCTGAAATGCTGAAAATTCAGTACAAACGTAAACTGGTCCATGTTGGAGTAGTGTTGTCTCAAAATCCAATAAAATACTATGCTATTGGCATCATGATTTTGAGAAATTAGTAATTCTTGGTTAAGTTCTTAAAGTTCAATCTTTGCTCAATTTTAATGACATTTGCCACTTTATTAAAAAATCTGTGTCGGGGCTGGAGAGGTGGCTCAGCGGTTAAGGGGACTAGTTGCTATTACAGAGGAACTGGGTCCAATTTTCAGCTCCTACATGGAGGCTAACTCCAGTTCCAGAGGATCCGACGCCCTCTTTGCTCCTTGCATCGCATGACACAAGTGTGCTCACATACATGCAGGCAATGTGCTCATATACATAAAGTAAAAATAATAAATAAAATATATTGCTTAGAAATCTGTGTTTACTAAATCAAAGCACAAAACAATACAGTTTATTAAGCTTAATTTTTTATGAGAAGATCTCTCTCTCCATGGTCGCCCAATGGAGTGTTAGGAAGCTCTGTCGCATATGTGTCAATTGTTGTATAAATTTGTGCTCATCTGCAGAGTGTCCAGCAACTTTGGAATTCCTCTCTAACTGGTTTTACAACCAAATGGACCAAACATTTCCCAAGGACCTCTAAGAAATTACATTTCTAGGTAAGAATCATTGCTCTAAATAAATCACCCTCTATCATTTCTTACTGTCTTCATCTGATTTCTGTTTCTATAACTAAATGTTAAAATTTGGTCATTTATTTTAAAAAAATACATGCAGTATTCTAGTGTCTACAAACTCCCGGGGCCAAACATTCACCTGTTGAGCTCCTTCCTCCTGGTAAGGACTCTGTAGAGATACTATAAGGTTTGACAAGACAGAGCAGGCTTGTTTAGGTCACTCTTTCTCTACTTAATTAATTGACTAATGCAGTCAAAGACTCTAGCCTCATGACCTCTTCCAATCTTAATTATCTCTCAAAGGTCACACTTAAAAATACTATTAACATATGATTTGGGGATTAATTTCCTAATCTCTGAAATTTGAAGAATTTATTTAAACCATACCAGTTACTATAACCAAAACTCTGAACTACAGCAATGCAATTAAAACAGGGCCAAAGAAAACCAATTCGCCTTCCCATCTCCTCTTCCTTGCATTTGGTTTATGAAACTTGAGAGAAGCTTCTAAATTTGCCTTTGAATCTACTAAGGCCAGTGCTGGCTGTTTCCCTGTATAAATCATGGCCTGCCTTTTGATCATCTTTCAGAGGTCTGTAAGGGATTTAGGGGTTTATGTGTAGTCATAAGGCTGAAGCAGAGAGATGCTTATTTATTAACAGCAAGAATTTAGTAAGATGAGATAAACCTAACATTACCAAAATCTGCTCTGAGTTATGCTGTAGATATGAGGGGGTTTGTGTTAGTTATTTTGGTACTGAGTCCAAATTACCTCAAAACAAAAACTCATGGAAATTTTTATTTGGGCTCCTGGTTTAAGAGATTTCATTGGTTCATCACGGTGGAAAGGTCGTACCCTTAAATCATAGTGAGCTAGGATTTAGAGAAAGAGGAAGGTTTGCACTCCAAAATCTTTCTCCTTTTCCTTGATACTTTCTGGTCTCCAGCTCATGGATGAGTGTCGTAGTGAGTATCTCCCATCATTAATCTTCTCTCTCAGAAAGCTTTTGCAAACACACAGATGTGCCTGACCATCTCCTTGGTAACTATATCTAGCCATGTTGGTAATGAAGATTAGCCATCACAAGTAAGTACTGCTGAAGAAAGCATCATTATAATTATCACTGTGGAGCTGAAGAAACTGAATCATAACCTATTGTCATACAGCCTTTAAAGGCTCAGAAATCTGAGTATGCGGTAGTTCAGTGTCAGCATCCCAGCGTTAATTAGTTATATCACATTCTCTGTAATAAATATGAGGACACCAGGGTGGAAGAGGTAATACAGTTGGTCCATCTGTCTAAAGCTCCAGGGCTTTGTTCCTTCTGTAAACATCAGATATATATCTACTTCTTCTCGGTCAGCTCCCTTTGCATATTGTAAGTGTTGTTCTAAGAAAATGTCCAGAACATTCAAACAATAGATTCTTAGAAAATATTGTCAGTGTACTGTTTACTTAAATGGCTGGCATTTTCAGACCGAGTGTGTGCTTCTGGCATATCCGTGGGTATACTGTGTTTGTACTTACATTAGTTCTCCACTCATATCCTTAATTTGGTCAATGAGCATTTTATTTCATTAGTAAATTCCTCATTAGTCCATAGGTATTTATAAATCCATAGGTATTTATAAAACCCAAAAATATACATCAGAAAAAAATAGTAGTCCAGGACATATGCTCTGTGAGGACAAAATATAAAACTTGTCTTAGCATTCTATCCTCTGTCTGTGAGTGACTTCATGCCTAAAACCTAACATGTAGTCAACGATATTGTTACTACTGAATAAATACATAAAAAGGACTTTATACCTTTATGATTAAATAACATATCTTTGTTTGAAATTATTCATCCTGACATTGTAACTCTCCATTCTTCCCCTTCATATGTCAAATTCTAGGCCAAACAACTTCAATCATTGTTAGACTTCCATGATTATCAACAGTCTTTAATGACCTCCTAGACACAGTTCATCTTACAACATCCCACAGTAACTTGAACACAGTTTTGAATTTATAATTCCAAAGTCTTTCTCATTATACTGAATCACTATTTTCTGCATAATCATAATGGAAATCATAAAGTTAGTGAGTGTTCATCGCGTTTTAAAAAAAAGTTTTTCTACTACAGTAAAGTTTTACATTAGAGGATAAGTTTTTCTAAGTTTTACAAGAAAGAAAATGGATTACCTTAATATATGTAAAGAACAACATTAAACCTAAGTGTCTGGATCTGTTTTATGCCACTGTAACGAGACTACTGTAAACTAGAAATTTTACAGTGAACAAAAACTTCTGTCCCTCATTTTTCTGGAGTCTGGAGAGTCCAGTTACGATTTGTTATCTGACAAAGTACTAACCACATCACTAAAGGCAGCAAGAAAAGAGGTTACCCATCTGGTATCAAGGCTGTTCCCAACACAGTGACATCAATCCATTTGTGATCTCAAAGTCCTCGGGACCTAATCATGAGGCCACTTGTTAGCATACTTGCACTAGAGGATAGAATCCCTTTTTATATGATTTAAATAGATTTTTGAGAATCACGTGCATGTGTATGTATTTACATCATTTCCAAGCTTCATTCATCCCCCTCAGCGACTGAGTCCATTTAGCATTGCCATATGTATACCCTTTTCTCATCTGAACATGTATTTGAAGATGAACACTTGGGATTAGACAATGTATCAGGGAGTTTTCCCCTGGAGAAAACGGATTCACCCTCTCTGAGTAGCCCAATCAATATTGCCTGTAGTTCTTCATCTAGGGGTAGGATGTTGTTAACTTTCCTCCATCCTGGTTGGCAAGCCAACTTTTCTTGTCATTGTGAAGGTCTTGTTTAGGTAACTGCATTGTTGAGATTTTGTCTGTGTAGCTTCCCCATCTTATTGAGAAGACACTAGCAGTGTGTACACTGGTTCTCTGGCTCTTACAGTCTTTATGCCCCCTTTCCATGATTTTCACTGAGCCTTAGGAGTGAGGGTCATGTTGTAGATGTAGCAGTTAGGACTGGGCACCCCACAGTCTCTTATTCTCTGCAGTTTGGACAGTCGTGGATGTCTGTAATAGTGTATAGTTGTTGCAAAAAGAAGCTTCTTTGATGACAGGCAAAAAATACAGTTATTCTGTGGGTATGATGATAAGTATTTAAAATACAGTTGGAAATTATATTGGTTTAGGAAAATGTTAGTAGTAGGTTCTCCTCTAAAATCTATGAAATCTTCAGTCAAGGATATTTGGCTAGTTTTACAATATCAGGAATGAATTCCCTCCTATTAAATTTCTAACACACAAACTTTGAAGAACATATTCAAACCATAACATTAACTGTGTATTTAAAACTCATTTCCTTCACACATATCATTTCATATGACAACCAGAACTGACAGTGCTTAAGAGCCTGTAAAATATTCATTGCATCATTAAATCAACATGCATTCAAACAGGTTTACCTTTTGTTACAGTGAGATGATGTGAGATGATGTGGTGTGCATCTGCTACTCAGACTGTCCTCCATGCCATGCATTTCGTTGGAAATCATGAAGATTTGTAATAGCAAGACAATTCTACTATACTATATGTACATAAAACAAAAAGAGAATTAGATGCATGCTTATTTATTAATAGAAACAATTCCTTAAGATGATATTAAGAAAGCTTAGACGTGTGATATTTTGAAAGATTTAGTTTATATTTTTATTTATATGTATATGTGTATATCTGTATGCATGTATGTGCATGTACAAACAGGGCCTTCAGAGACAAAAAGGGGGCATCATATCTCTTGGAGCTGGATTTATGTGGAGCTGTGGAACACTCCATGTGAGTTCTAGGAAGCAAATTCAGGTCCTCTGCAAGAATATAAAATGCCCTTAACCTCAGATTCATCGCTCCGGTCACTGAAATGTGATATTTAAAATAATAGTTGGAGTAATTTTTCAGTGTGTGTAAAAAATGTGTATCTTATTCAATGAAATTCTCAAATTTTTCAGTGTTGTGATGTTTTATCATTTGTAACAGAAAGCCCAATTCCACAAGTAAAAGAAATAAAATCAAATCAACTGTGAACATCAACAGTGTCCCACAAAGTAACAGACTGTAAATCAACTATCTGAAAATGGTTGAGGGAAAGCAACATGAACTATAGCCTTCAGCATGGAAATGTAGGAAAAATCCAATCTTAGGAAAACAATTGATTAAATTTACCTTAGAATAGAACGTGGAACAGAGACATGAATGTCAAAAATCTTAAAAAGACATCAAAGGTATCTGCAGTATAAAAATATTTTAAAAGTAAAGATTTAGGGATATTTGCAAGAATATTTAAAATTAAAATTAATAAAATAGAAGCATCATTTTAGGATTATAAACTATGTCTATTTCATAGTATTATTTTCATAAGATTCGGCATGAAACATTTATTTAGAACTGACTCCTAGCAGGCTGACTTGGAGATGCTGTTAATCTAGGGCATTCTGTTGCTGCTGATGGAACTCTTCTCACATGTGCGGACAGGTTATAAGCCATTTCCATCAGCAGAACTCTCCCAAAGCACCAGTGTCTGCTCTCCCTCATATTGTTTTCTTTCTTCCAAGTCTACCCTACACTGAAACAATCCGTTCAAAATTCTCTCTCCAATTATAGTACAACAGATACGTGATTCTATGTCAACAAGAAGGTTTCTAATCTCTTTTCCTATCCCTCTAGAAAGACAGACACATCCTCATCCTCAGTAAAATTCCTTTCATAGCTATTTTGAGTCATTTTATGAGTATTTAAAACTTTGTCAATGGATCTGTCAACTGTATCTTTAACAGAAATGTGGCAATAACACACTTTTAAAACTTGTCCCAAAGTTAGAGTTAGTCTTTCGGTGGTGGGAATTTCCTGAGAATTTCTGAGTACATTCTGTCTGGGAAATTAGAATAAGATTCATTCTGTCATTTTGTTTTCAACTTGAGAATCAAGGAAAATTTTGAAAGGATGGAGTGAAATAGCAAAATTATAAATATGAATCAGGATAGACACAAGCATGTTGACACTGAGACAGGCACTAAGTTCCTCTGTATCTCAGGGGAGCTTAAAGATAAAATCTATTTCATAAGACTGTAGAGATTTATGTTGATTAACTTGTTTCAAGAGCTTCTTTGTTCCCTGTCTTAATATCTGTCATATAAATACTTACTGACTTGAGCATTCTAATGACTTCTATAACTCAAAAATAAATGATATAATTTCAAGAACTATTGTTCCCCATTTTCTGGGTGATGGATTTCAGAACCGTAACCCAAGATGTTACAGTTCCTTACTTGAAATGCTGTATTGTCTACCTATTTCTTCTATACCTCCTCCCTCCTCTGGTATATTAATTTAAATTGTCTCTAGATTATTTATAATATTCAAGTCAATGTAAATTCACCACAGTTATGATATTGTGCTGTTCTGGGAATTGAGACATGAAAATGTTTGCTTGTGTAAAATGTAGACACAATTTTTGGTTGTATCAGCAAATGAAGAACTTTTCCAAACAGAAGGCTAACACAAACTATTTCCTATCAAGAGTGCCTGGAACATATGTGTATATTTTTAATAATACAATAGACACCTCCTACTCTTTTTTTCCTTTTTCAGTCAACACTGGGCAGTTTGAGGATATAGCTCAACTTTATGAAACAGAGGTCACCATTGGACAAACCCTGCTGGAATGCATCAAGGAAGATGGCTCCATCAAGCTGAGGGCAGAGTTCCAATGTCCAGAACTGATTTCCCAAGAGAAGGATTGCTGGATATGAAGTTTCACTGAAATTCACGCCAATAGTAAAGGGCGGGGAGGGTCACCATTAACCACGAGGTGTTCAGTTCTTCAGGATCACTCCTTATAGAGACAGCTATATTTAACCTGGATGTTCTTTCTGCGGCCAACGGGGGTTTATAATAGTTGAAAATAGAATCCAGGGAGCTCTTGGGCGTAATTTAATAACTGAAGGTATCTCATATTTCTCTGTGTTGTTTGGTTATAGTCACATTTGGGAAAAGGCTGCTCTTGGGAGACTAGAAGCAATTCTTGATCACCAGGGTCCATTTAAAGGTGTGATTATTGCAGTGGAGAAGTGACGGAAATCAACATGAGCGGCTGCTCAGAGCTCCAATCCTGAGCAAATTTACACATGAGTGAGAAACACTGTTTTCTCACGTAATTATTTGGTGGGATTTTTAAAGGTCATTTTTTCCAAATCCAACAATTTTATTTATCCCAATAGAAATAAAAAGATTTTATTATTTGGCTAAACTATTCCCTTATAGTTTAATTATATCTTTGCTCACCAGTTGGGTGCTGAATGGATTTGACATGCTGATTAAGGATATTATTCAGTGTAATAATTTGGATATTATGTAGACTTTCTTATTTAAAACATGTAACAGATAAGTACTATTGCATTTTATAGATTAAAAATGGAGAGACTACAGATCTGCAAGTTATGTCCAACCTAAGTTGAGTGAGGCAGGAATCTAAGCCCAATGAAGATACACTTTCAAAAGCTTCCCTTTGCCCCATGCTGTGAAGTGTTCCACCTGATGACACTCTGCTGTCTGAATGACCTTTTGTTTTATTTTTTTTTTTTACAAAGTAGGCCTTTTGGCCTGAGTAATTGTTGAGATATTTTCATTCCAACTCCCTGGATGGAGGCTACCCATTGTATTTTTTAATTTTTCTGATTTTTTTCAGGGACACGTCCTTTCTGTTTCCTCTTTTGATTTGAGGGTCTTATGGCTTAAGCAAAAATCTTGATTTAGTCACCAGTACAAGAGACTTTTCTGTTGAGATTTCCATCTACCAAGCACCATCTTAGCATCAACACAACATCTGTGATACTTATGGGAAAACTGTGTTGGGACATTTTCATCATCTTTATACCAAGGAAGTTATAGACATTTATAGATGTTGAGAGATTTTTATTAAGTAGTCAAAAAGATATTAAGGGCAACTCCCTGTATTTAAACCATTATCTCTTTTTAGTTGTTTGTTTGATTTTTGTTTTGTTTTGTTTTTTGACTGTGTCTTCTAGTCCCAGCCCACCTGGAAGCTATTTGGAGCAGGATGGCTCCATCTCACAGAGGTTGTCCTGCCTCTGCCTCCTAGTGACTGGGATTACAGGCATGGACCACCACTCCAGGTTTATCTCTTGTCAAAGGTGGAGAACACCTACAAAACTGAGGCAAAATATGCCTCTTTCAAAAGTCTGTGATGAATCCACCAAGACCTTTTTTTCACTGCTTAATCCTGAGATATTTAATATTTGAATAATGAGAAAACACAGTATTTAGTTCTCCTGTTATTAAGTTTTTAAGAATTTTAGTAATTCTTAAATACTATTACAGGTTTTCAAAGCTAGAAAGTTTTAGTGCTCACATAGGATACAAAGTATTGACAAGAATCTAAGAATCCCTGGTCCATATATATGAAATCTGGAGCTCTGGGTCAAAGCCATGTCTACAGAAGCATGAAGCTCATTCATAAATCAAGAGTCACCAGTTTTCAAGTTTCTGGATGGATAAAAAGTATAATTACATTGGAAATATGAGGTAGACTATTTCAGGGCATTAAAATTAATTCTGTCTTAATTAATTAAAATTAATCCCGTTTCTGTATCCACTAGGACAAAGTCCTTATCCCATTAATCACCCCATACATGATACCTTTTGTTATATATGAATGACGCTGATGCTTAAAATATATTGGAAAAAGAAATCAGTGAAATTACAAATGAGAACACTGATAGTGGCCACAGGCAGTAAGAACCACACAGCTCCAACTAAAGATAAAAGGGCACATCAGATACCATGAAGGAAGGTCATAGGCTCTAGAACAGAAAGCTCTTTCTGCCATTTTCCTGATAGAGTCCTAGATGACATAGAGACCTAGGTGACTGTGCTCTGTTCGTCACTGTCCCTCAGCCCCATTCCTTTTTCTGCCTCTCTGAGTACAGAATTCACACTGAAATAGTCCTTAATGTTTTCACGTTTAATTTTTGCATTTTTAAATTTTTCTTTATTTTTGAGAATTTGATGCATGTGTATAATGAAATAGCATCATATCTATATCTCACCTCTCCCCTTAACCCCCTCCAAGTGCCCCCAACATACCCCCACCTAATTCTTGTCTTTTGGTTTATTTGTTTGATAGCCTGCTAAGTCCAGTTAGTGCTCCCATATATGCATGTATGTTGGTCCATTCACTGAAGCAACAGAATCCTACCCATGGTCACATCCTCAAAAAAGGATAACCCTCTGTCCCTCAGCAACTATCCTTTGCCTAAATTCCCTAGTAAGAGGCGGGGCCTGAAGATCATCTACCCTATCTATACCAAAATATTGCTTGGCTTGATCGTGTTACAGTAAGCACAGCTGCTGTGAGTTTATGATTACAATAGCCATGCCGTGTCTAGAAGGCAGCACTTCACACACACACACACACACACACACACACACACACACACATGACTCTTACATTCTTTCTTTGTAATTCCTCTTCCTTATTCTTTCCCTGAGCCTTAGTAGCAGTGGGGTTAATAAGGATGTCCCGTTTAGGGCTGAGAACTCAGTTTTTTATTCTCAGTCCTTTGACCAGTAATGTATCTCTCCACTGACTGCTATCTACTGCTAAAGAGCCTCTGGCTAAAGCTGAAAGCAGCCCATGTCTATAGGTATAAACATAAATATATAGTATATAGAAGGCAATTTGACAGCATGACCATTTATCAAAAGGATAACAGCAAGTTATTCCCTAGGGTCTATGATCTTCCCAACTGTGGACTTTTTACCAGAATTAAAACACCAGGCATGAAATTCCCTCTTGTGGAACAGGTTGTGACTCCAATCAGAAAGCAGTTAGTTACTCTATAGCAGTTGTACCACTATAGCACCACTCACTAGTCACATCTTGCCAGGCAGGTTTCCAGCACCCAGTAAGATAACCTATGTCTTTTCTCTGGCACTATGAAGGCTAGCCAACAGAAAGAAACTGTCCTCATTCAGTATGAGATTGATTTCCCTATGTGTTACAGCAGTCTGTACTGATTTGAGCTGTAAGGTCTTCTGTAGTTAGGGTTGGTAACCAAGAGCAGTTGAAATAGCCTATGTTGTTTTGGAAACCTCTGGGTCTCAGAGGGAGGTAGGCCCTGCCTTGTACTGTGTTTTTTTATTTAACAACCCATGTCTTCTGGGAGCATGGTTTTTTGTTTGTTTGTTTGTTTGTTTTCTTATCCACCCATGCAGGGAAATTCCATTTCTAATCCTTTTTTTAAATTCCTAAATGATTCTGCTGAACAATCTTTTGTTACATTTTAAAAAGCATAAAAAGAATTTACCAAGGCAAAAAGACATCTTAGGATGTATTTCCTAAACATGCATGTAAATTCCTTAATTAATAAAGTCAAGTTTTCAGTTGTCATTAAGTCCTTTTTTTCTGGGGGAGAAAAAGGTTTGAAAATTGATGAATTTAAGTAACTCATAAATTCTTCCACATAAGTGACCTTGAACTCTGCTTCAGTCATCGTTCCAATATACTATAGATAAGGGGTATTCACTTACAACTTTGCTGCAGAAAAGTTCTGCAGAGTTTATTTAAATAAATTGTGTAACTAAAACTAAAGGAAATTATAAAACAACACATATACTGTTAAGGAAACATAAAGACATGGTCAGAAACACAAGCTTTCAAATAATGGGATGATTTCAGCAAAGCCCAGAAATGTGATTATTACATTATAAACAGCACTATAAATAACATTGTGTACGGTGATATGTAGGCTTTAATTCAAATGAATTTTAAACATTGAATTCTCGCAAATGAAGAGCCCATTTTTTTTGTCTTTTTGAAGCAGGGTCTCCCTGTAGCTCCAGCTGTCATGGAATTCACTTTGTAGACCAGGCTGGCCTTGAACTCACAGAGATCCGCCTGCCTCTGCCTCCCAAGTGCTGGGACTACAGGTGTGCGCCACCACGCCCAGCGAGCCTATTAATTTTAAGCTTTAAAAATAGCATTTAAAACATTGTCTTGTCCTCAGTAGCTAATTGGCACAGGAATAGCATTAGTAGGCAAATAGCATGATAAGACAAACCATCAGAGAGAGAAAGAGAGGGAGAGGGAGAGGGAGAGAGAGAGAAAGGGAGAGAGACTGTTGTGATAGCTGGAGAGTTCATTCTGTTTCTTAATATTTTATTTGTTGACCTTATCTTTTAAACATATTTGGTATTTTAAGATTCATTCAAGTTAAAAATGGAATTATCTGATTGGTTCCTGAGAAAATCATTTTACTATTTAACCCTTTGTGCGTGATAGGTAAGGTGTACTAAACACCATGGTCAAAGGGATAAACCTGGCTTTGCTAATCAGGTTTTCTAAAATTCCCAACACATTAGGAACAGGTCATCCATTTTAAAAGGAAGTTTAAGGAAGTAGCATTTCCTCTTTCATAAGAAACAAGGAAACCCATCCATTTAAGGGGTTGAGTTTTGATCTTGATCCTTCTGATCTGGAGTCATCATTTGTTTGTTAGTAAAGAAACTTGAGCACTGACCCAAAGGAAAGCATGCCGTTGAAATATGACATTCTTCCACCTCCAGCAGCCATGTAGGAGACCCTTCTGCATCAGTAACTATTCCAGTTGACAGAGAAAATCTGAGGAGGAACATGACATAATGCTGCTTTGTAAAAAATGGAAGAAAAAATGAAGCCTAGCCCAGGGCTTCATCGTCTGTTAAGAGCTCTGCCTCAGGGAGGAGCAGTTGAGGGAATATAGCAACAGTAACATCTGATGTGTCCTCAATGCTGACTTTTGTTCTAACCACTTGCCTTTTTGCACTGTGCTTTAAATCGTAAAGGGGTCTTTTTAGTGGTTCCCATAACAAAGGTGGTATAATTTAGAAATCTACAAAGAATAGCTGAAATTGAAGATTTCTCCTTCATATTTTCACTCCTTATAAAGGGAACCACTATTGTCTACACAAGTTTAGACTGATTTTGATATTTTATTCTGAAGTCTTCAATAATATTGACCTGTCATAATTTACAGATAATGTTGCTATTATATATTGTGCCACACCAATAGGCAGAGGACATCATATGATTTATTTTTAAAATAAGATTTTCATTTTCTGTAGTTTGACCTCTGTCTATATGAACTAACCTGTCTATTCATGCAACACAATGAAAATCAATACAATATGAAAGAACCAGTTATGACAGGTGATATATGTTTGCAGCAGACGTGACACCCATGCAATTGAGTGCATGGAGTTTTGCTGCTTGCTTGAAGCTTGGCAGACATGGTAAAACAAATACTACTAAAAGAAGATTAAACTCCATCATTGTTTAAATAGTTCTTGCATAATTTTACCTCTCATCTTTAAAACGTATTTTGCCTCTGTTTACATTTCTTCCTCAAAGCAAAACCTAACACTGATACCTTTGTGAAACTGGAAGAAAATTAATCTGCATGTTCTTATTTCTTGGAGGTTTTTATGCTATTTAAGTAATTGTGATTCTTTCATTTTGTTCTGGACATACTTTTTACATTTATATCATCATATGATATACACCCCAAAAGAAACAGAAAAGACTGTATCAGGGTCTATAAAAATATAGCTAACTACAGCTAAATGCATGTGTTCAGAAAACATTTGCCACATTAAGCAAAAGTCATTATTCTTAACTCTATCAATGTAGCTATTTCAAGTTCTCAGTCTATAGAAATACACTGAAGAAGAAACGTAAAGTAAAAAAGTTTGTACAGAGAGTCTTTTTGATTTCATAAGCCTCCAAATCCCAAAGTTTATGTAGAGGTAGAACTGAATCCAATGACTTAAAAAATTATTGGGGACATGTGCTTTGCGATCACTCAACCCTTCCCCTTCTTACCTGCTTTTAACTTTAGCCTTATTTTCTCTATTGTTTTACTTCTGTTCAGCTCATTTCATCCCACATCCTAAATAATCAAGACATAGGAAAATATCTCTATTAAATCAGCTCTCCTAAATGGAACTAGTTAAATTTCACTAGTCATGTGTGAATCTATGGTTAGGTTGCCTCACAAGAAGATATGAGCAAGGGGTCATCTCCCAAGTAAAGACAGTAGCGTTGTTTATACAGTATTCACCTACTATGGTGTCTCAGTAAAGACAAATCCAGTTTTGTATATTTCGATAACTGGGTTTGAACAGAATTGTTCTTCAAAGGATAGCTATTGAGTCACCTGTAGCTTTGAAGGCTAATATGTTGCCACTCTATAATCTTACTCTCCTCTAACTTAAAGGATTATTTATGTGAAAAGTATTAGTAACAATCCACTTTTTAAAATTTTAATAATCAGGTGAGTAGAAGAAGCATTTCATTACAGCTTTGACATATTAAGTAACACACTCCAGAGCAAGAACACATCTCTTTCAAAAATGGCTGTAAAACAACTTTTTTTTTTTTTTGGTCTTTTTGAGGCAGGGTCTCCCTGTAGCCCAGCTGGCCTGGAACTCAGTGTGTAGACCAGGCTGGCCTTGAACTCACAGAGATCCGCCTGCTTCTGCCTCCCAAGTGCTGGGACTAAAGGCGTGTGCCACCACACCCGGCTTTTAACAACCCACTTTTAACAATAGCTATGTCATTGAAAATAGTTCCATCCTAATTTAATTTTCCACTTTAATTTTTTCCTACTTTAATTTTCTAAGGAGTCCGATCTGAATATAAAGGTGATGTAATCCAGCAGTCTGGAAGCTGAAGAAGGAGTATTATCAAGAGTTTTATTTCATTTCAAGCAGTCACAAACAGACAACAAAAAATGGGCATGATGGCACATACCTGCAATACCAAAATTTGAGTTGTGAGGGGACCCTGTCTAAAACACAAAAGTAAATAAGTACACACGCAAGGCCTGGGGATGTAGTTCAGTGACAGAGTACTTACCAAAGCCTACATGGTCTAGGTCCGGTTACATCTGCAGGAATGGAACAAAAGTGGGAGAGTGGATTAGAGGAGAAGACAGAAGAGGACAGGGCAGGATGGGACAGAAGGACAGGATGATAACATGCCTGGGTTACTTTGCCATTGGTAGCTGGTCGTTTTTGTTCTGTTTTGCTTTGACTATAGACTTGTCCATTCCTCCATAAGTGGCTTATATGAGCAAAATACCCTCTGGTCAGAGTTAGACGTGCATTCTGCCATCACTGCAAGAAAATCTGATTGACCCCACGAGACATTAAACCAACCTCAGCATCATTACTCAAAATCAACTAAACAAAACCATGCTTGGCCATAATAGGTCTTCCCTTCCAGACCATAGCAGGGTTCAGTGAGTCCAGGCCGATGACTCATCCAGAGGCTGCTGAGCACATCTCAGCTTCCTGAGGAAGGAACCAGGACAGGAGGAACAGCCTTCCCAAGCTGATAAGGTTCAGATCAGCAACATCTTCATCACCCTTCTGACACGTCCTCTTCTTGGACATGGGTACACACCGTACACAATACGTAATTTCTCAAGAAATGGAATCCAGAGCTAGTAGCTTTCTGAATAATTTAACACTATTGTCTTCATTATTTTTCACATTTGCAAATCTTAGTTGAGAATCTTTTTTAAAACAATTTATTGAGAATTTCATATATGCATATAAGGTGTTTTGATCAAATCCATGCCAATTCCCTCCCCTCCAACTCCTCCCACATCTCCCCGTCACCTTTTTCTGATAACTTCATGTACTCTTTCCTTTTTAAATGTGGCTTTTTGCTACTCTAACATTCCCCCCCTCTGAAGAGGTAACCCTAAAATCTTTTAAGGATTAGATACAAGCTCCCAAATACTTTTGACATTTTTGACCTTTGGAATGGAATGTGTTGCTAAGAGGCCCAAGGACATTTTGACTTTTAGCCAAGAAACTGTCTACTTTGGGGGGAGGAGCTTTCTACCCTAACTGCCTAGCCAATTCCTACCTCCTGGAATTCGTAACACACCCTCCTCTGAAGGGGTTACCCAAATTGTGGATAGGAAATTAGGATGCAGACCACTCTGGATTCTTTCATGCTGAACAGGGACACAGGATGAGGCAATTGGGGTACGCCTTCAGTGGGTCTATCTAAAAGATGCCAAATCACATAATTCTTATTTTTACGGGGAAAAGAAAGTCCTTGACTGGTGAATAGGAGACGTGAAGGAGAAGTAAAGTCAAAAGTAATTAGCATCACAAGTTCTAGACTGGAACTAGAAAAAAGTTAGAGCAGGGCAAATTTCAAATGTTCATATGAGAGTCCATTGGAGTTTCTTGACAAGGGCTTCCAAAATCATCCCTCTATTGGCTTCCTCCTCATTTTTCTTTTGTCTGGCAAGACTGGACTCGAGAGTGATGTAGTCAGGATTTGCTTTCAGGCACCTTGATAGCTTTGGAGTGGTTAGAAGCATTTTTAATTCTCTCAGAGATAGTAAGGGTAAATGCAACCTTGTTTTCAGACATATAATCGAAACCTTGATTTCTAACTTACAAATTTTCATAAAATTATGGGAGCACATTTAAATTTTTTTGTTGTTTTACATGCTACAAATCGGGTTACAAAAACATCCCAAGATTTTCCTTTCTCATCTAATAAAATGTTCCCTCTTTTCCCTCATCACAGCCTACAATTTCCCCTGAGACAGAGATTAGACTAAGTCCTGGGTCTATGTAATTAAAAAGACATATTTCATACATATCTATATTTCAAGTAATTTTACAATACAGACACCAACAAAGGTGTATTTACTTAAATGAAACTAAATTACTTGCAGTGGCTTTTTTTTTTCTTTCTGAGTATAGACTGTTTAGGTCCAAAGTGAAGAAAAGCTCCAGTTCCAGATGACAGAGAATATGACAGAGGATACTTGGACTCTTCTAACAGTAACAAAGACAATGCAAAATCAAAAAGATTATTATGGACTTCAATACTATCAGTCAATAATATGGCAGACTTTCAACAGCTTCACAAAGAATGGAGTTTAGGATTTTTCCTAAGACAATCCTAGGCTTCAAGGGGAAAAAGTGTACTTGAAGATTTTCCTCCATTTTTACTTGTGCAGTATAAATCTGCAAGGCATAGTGTATTTCTGAAGAAAGCAATAGACATCATTAAGAAAATAGACGCTATTTCCAAATTTTGTTAGGAATAAGAAGGTAGTGGCTTTTTATACCAATGCTTCACTGGTGCTGATGATGGTCAACCCGATGTCCACTTCAGATCATCATTCATTAAGTGCTTTGATAGTGACAATATGATCAGGGTTTATAGAATGACTTTGTCTTTTTGAAGACTGCACATTGTTTTACAAGATTTTACGTCGATACCCTATTATATGGTAATGAGATTCATCATTTCTAAAAATTTAATCAGAGAAGATGTCACAGAGTAACCAAGTTTGACTTATAGTGTGTGGATTAAATAAACCTAATCTAAGGAATACAGGGTGATTTTATTAGCTGTTATTTTAAGCAGTGAAGGAAGAGAGGAACAAAAGCAAGTGAGGAGGAAGAAGAGGAAAAGGAGGATTGAGAGCCTGGAAAGTGTGGAGAAGGGAGGACTGAGGGAAGAAATGGCATGTAGATTTCCTGTGCACCTTCAACGGCATAACTGTGGATACTATTTAAACCCCTCTGAAAATACGTTCTTTAAAAAGAACCTAAAATGACTTCCACTAAAGCCTGTGCAATATCAGAATACAGCCTAAACCAGTAGATTTCAATTGCATGTATGTTCAATCATTCAAATACAATGACCAAGATTTCCAATATAGATCTCTCTCTCTCTCTCTCTCTCTCTCTCTCTCTCTCTCTCTCTCTCTCTCTCTCTTATTTAAGCCAAAATACACAAGGACAGTACAAGTCTGCATAAGGAAGAGGACAGAAGTGGCCAATTCATCTGAAAATCCGTGGCAAACCTCTTCCTTTGTAGCATTTGGGAGGACCATGTGAGAGGTGAAATCTGTGAAAATAGTGCGTATCGTACAACCAAAAACATTTCAGACCTTCTGAAAAATAACAAAAGTGAAATATAATACCATTTCAATCACAGAAAGTTAACATAAGAATTTAGAGTAATGTGACTTATATGCACAACTATAAACATATAATTCTATTCACATAGGAACAAGTATAAAAATACTGTAATTAAAACACCCATTAAAACACATGTGGACTTAAGAACCCTTCTGAAAGTCTACTATTAACTTTTAAAGAGTCTTAAAGCTGCCAGTTCAGCTGTTTAAATAATAGGAAGACTTGTAATAGGAAAGTATTAGATCATTGTATTACAAAAACATATATTTTACATCTCTTTAATGTTAGTATTCTTGGGATATTCTGTACATATTTTATTAGTATTAGAGCCCTTGCCTTCTTGTTATTTTAGCTATAAAAATATTGTTTTTGGAACACATATAAATTTACTTTTTTGGGTAGACACATCAGTGAATGAATTCTATTTTTACTTTATATTTTAGTTTTAGTTTTTGGTTTGGGAACTTTTAAAAAATGTTTGCACTCAGTCACCATCTTGCTGCTCTGAGACAAAGCTGGTTTGTGCTGCCAGAGGGCTCACGAGTAGCCTGACAAGTGTACCCGTTAACATTCATCAAAGGAAGCTTCTTTTTGCAACAGATGGAGATTATTACAGATTTCCACAACTGGTCAAATGCAGAAAATAAGTGTCTGTGAGGTGCCCAGTTATAAGTGGCACATCTTCAATGCACCTTCTACACATCAGGCTCAGGGAACATAGCAGAATGTGTGGGAAAGAATATTAATGCATCTCTCAGTTCTCACCAGTGAAGCTTCTTCATACAAAAGATTGTGATTAATGCAGAAAGCCACAATTGCCCAAAGTGCAGAAAGTAATGGACTGCAGAGTGCTTATGTTGAATAGGACATCTGTATCAAACCTGTACCACCCAAGACTTGGGGACCATTGCAGAAAATGGGGTGGAAAGATCATAAGGGCCAGAAGTGGTGAATGACCACAAGGAAACAGTTTTCCAGACAGCTGGGAAGTTACATAAATGAACTTAGAGAAATGGTGAACAAAACCCACACAAGCTCAAGTCAGACAAAACTCCAGCACAGAAGTGGAGATGTGGGGAAGTCCCAACCTTAGTGGAGGAACTATTGGCAACTGATAACTTCTAGGAAAGAGTAGGTTTTCCTTAAGGTGTGATGACAGATAGACTAACCAGGCTCCAGTGAATGAACCCACACTGAAGGACATTTGGGGACACAAATTGGATTCAAAAGACCTTTATATATGCCTGAGTACATGAAATCTGGTGGGGGAGCACAAGAGGGGTGCAGAAAGTTGGGGGATCTAAATACATTCAAAATATAGTTTATGAAATTCTCAAAAATTAATAAAATATAGTAAAATTGAATGTTTAAAAGATTTTTAAATTAAGACAAGGTGTCATGGAGCCCAGGCTACCTTCGAACTCATGATTCTTCTACCTGTCCCTCCTATGTACAGGGATCACAGGCATGTGCCTTCACATCTGGCTGAAAGTATTTTGAACATTCTTAGCCATGATTATCATGAAACATGCATATGTCTTTTGAGGGCAGTTTTCTCCTTGATCAGAATCCCATGAATAGCCCCATCCCACAATGCCTGTTAAGAAACTCTAACACTGAAAATGGACTTTAGTGAACTCATAGAATAGCTGAAACTCCAGGTCATCCAGACCCTTGAAAAGTTCAGTCCTAGAAGAGTTATATAAGTCATTTTAAGTTAGTTCCAGCTGTAAGGGCCCTTCTCAATTTACCCTGGGTGGTACTGAGTGACAGCCTATGCATGGAATGTAGCACACAGTTCAAGGCCACTGTAGGTCTGCAGCTTAAATTCTATGAACATTCATCTAACACTTCTTCAATTGCAGCATAACCATTGCAACTCAAGGCTTCACTGCTCTTCTGTGCTGGAATAGCCTTTCTGCTGTCTGTTGTGGACTCACTAAGTCAATTATTGGGGGATTTGTTTGAAAGATCATGCTTCCTCAACTCAACATCTTGCTTAAAGATCTCCTAACCACTTCCTGCCTCCTTGTCTTGTTTCCTGTTTCCTTTTTGCACACTTCCTTCTAATAGTGTCGTGCCAGGTTTAGGAGAGAAAGTCTTCAGGTGTTTGATTAGTACCCCCTTGTTCTCCCTGGCAAGCCTTTGACATTTTAAGATGTTGGGTTCAACTTTTAATCATGCCATCATTAGCAGATTGCTCATTCATCCACATGTGCACCAAAAACTTACATCTTAAACAAAGAGCCCACAGAAATGGGCATCAAATGCCCATTCATTAAATTCTTCCTAAACTAATAGATTGTGCCAGATACTTTTGCAATTTATCATATGGAAATTTCTCAAAAATTCATTCCCTGTCACCCCTACAGAGCCCACTGAGTGGAAGAGGTCCATCTTAGGCCTGATCTTCCTCTATCACTTGACAGCTGTTCAAACATCGGCACTTCTCCCTGTCATGTTTTAACCTTGATATGGAAATCAATTTAAGGCAATGACAGTCAGTATTCACACAGCGAAATGTATATGAGCATCATCCTTTATTAGAATCTTTCCCAAATTTGCCCAATTTACAACATTCTCACTTGTAAATTATAGCCAGTTGAAATCTGTTCCCATAACAAAGTCATGGTCGTATTTCTATGTTGTACTTATCTAAAGAGAAGAGGGACTGAGATGTAAATACAAATAAAATTCTACATATCTCACTTTACTGTTTGTATACAATATGGCCACGTTTTATCTCCTTCCCCAGAGGGTAATCAATAGCCCTGTTTCTTCTCTACAGTTTTTCAAAGCTACCAAGAATTAAACACTTGTTCTATGCTGAGAATCAAATATTTTATACATGTTTATAACTAGGAAAGACAAATTACCCTAGAATGGAAATTTTCCAAAAATAAACTGTGTGAATGGATTGATTCAATATACTGAGGGAAAGAAAAATAAAATCTAAGCTTGAATCACTCTGTGTAGTAAAGATTGATTTGAGGAACTGACTCCTAGATGAAGTTTGAAAAAGTGAGGCTTAGAGACATAATTTCAACTGGCTGTGTCTTAGGCCAGTGTTAAAGGCAACTTAGTGACAAGTTTACAGTTGGGAAAAGTGGCTGAGAAGAATTTGAAAATCTTGTAATTCAAATATACTTACTGAAATACCCACACATCTTTGAAACTTAATAAAACCTGTCCCTCCCTCCAATACTTGCACTCTCTTAAGGCAGTAGAATTACATAAAGTATAGTACGTATATTATGATTATGTAATCAAGACATAATCAAGTTTATCGTAGCCTGGTATTGAAAATAAAACTAGAATATGTCAGAGTCGGCAGAAATTAGAAAAGAGACTGTGAAATGCCATGCATCTCTAGGAAGCCATTTAATATGGATTCTAATCTAGCATTCTGCAATTATAAGTAATAACACCTTAGACAAGTCTTTTATCCCTGTTGAATCACTGATTCATCAATGGTGCATGATAAATAACTTGAGACATTGTTGCCCAACTAGATATAAAAAAGAGACACATACATATACATATAATTAAAAACACAAAAAAAGTTTATAATTCATCAGAATTCATAGAATTTATCACTCACAGAATAGGGCTCATGTTTCTGTAAAGCCAGGTAGTTTCCTCATCTCTCTTTCATAAATATATCAATGTTTCTTCATTGTCTTGCTTTTTCTGCTGCATGGGATAACCTTGCCCAACTCCAATCATCTCTAGGACCAAATCAAGTAGAAATAGCATAGCAAATATTTCTGATCCTGGGTAAATCCACCTGTTAGAATCTGTTGTCATGTACTTCTCCAGACTCTTCTACACAACACCAGTGTGGCGCGTTGATACCAATTTCCACATTTGTTTATATTTTCCCATAGGTAGCGAATTCCACAGCCCTTCATCACTCTTCCCAGCTGATTATTGATTGTATCAAGTTGATCATTCAAGCTGACCAGCACATTTTCTTTCACCATTACTCCATGTCTTGTGTATACACTCCCTGTATCCTGTACTGTGACAGCTGATTTTAACTGTAAACATGTTCTAGAGGCCAGGAGAAGATGATTTCTATCTGTGAATGTGTCTCTAGAGACAGAGTACTAAGTCCGTGAACTGAAATGGGAAGATCTGCTCCAGTTTAAGGGGGCACCATCCAAGGAACTAAAATGCAAAGATCACTCTCACCTGGAGGTGAGATACCTTCCTCTGCCCTTGAACCCCACACTCCAGAGCGTTTGGACTCTGGAATTGGAGCAGAAACACTCACCCAACATACCCCCATCTTCCCATTACCTCACAA
>NW_008360332.1:356496-360816 GCF_000622305.1 Nannospalax galili | reverse complement strand
AGCATAATGAAACATCAGGCTGAATTTGAAAGATAAAACTATCTAGTCTGTGTGGGAGACAGGCTTGAGCCTAGGGTGATATTGCACCCCAGGGTCACGTGGTTTCCAGGAATCCAGGCTCTGTAATCTGAAACACAGTATGCTAATGAGGCATCCTACCCACTATTCTGTGATAGGACGTTAAGTCTGTTATGTTAATAGGATGCTAAGTCTGTTATGCTAATAAGGTATCATACTTGCTGTGCTGTGATTGGTCCACTACCTCTATGTAAGCTTGTGCCTTCCTGCAGTAAACCAGACCTGTGTCACTGAACCTGGTTTCCTGTGTCTGAATGTGGCTCCGCTGACACAGTCTCCTCACCAACCCTGGGGTCCAGGCCAGGCAGAAGCAGTGACAACAGGAGGCAGCACAGGGCAAAGAAGAGCTGCCTCAGCACCAGGTGAGCAGAAGAGAGGCCTCAGCCCAGGGCAAGCAGAGGAGCAGCCTCGATGCCCGTGAAAACGGAGGAGTGGCCACTGCTGGTGGTGACGAGCAGAAGAGAGGCCTCAGCCCAGGGCAAGCAGAGGAGCAGCCTCGATGCTCGTGAAAACGGAGGAGTGGCCACCGCTGGTGGTGACTGCAGTGTGTGTGTGTGTGTGTGTGGTATATGTGTAGTGTTTGTGGGTGTAGATGCCCCACTTCCAAGGCTGGAGGTAGACTTCAGGTGTTCTGCTCTATCAGGTTTCATTGTATTTCCTTCTGTGAAGCTGGAGCTAGGGTGTAGCAACCACAGCAACTGACACTCCTGTGTTTGCCCTTCACATTGTTGTGGTTATAGGTACATTCAACCACACTGGGCTTTTAAAGTGGGTGACAAATATCTGAATTCAGGTCTTTCTGTTCACACAACAAACATTCTTATCCACTGAGCCATCTCCCCAGCCCACATTTATTAATCTTTAAATTCTGTTCCTCTAGGAAGCTTTCTTTTTCTTTTTCACACTTAGTTATTCTATTTTCCAAGGTTTGATAATTTAATTTTGTCCCATAGTCACACTTAAAATTTTAATTTTAGCATTTTCATTGTCTATTACCAGAATTCAATAGAAAAATTACAAAATATAAGATGACTAGGAAAACTACAATTTTCCTGGAGCTGCATCAATGGCTTAGTGATTAAGAGCACTGGCTGCTCTCGCAGAGGACCTGGGTTTGGTTCCCAGCACCCACATGGCAGCTATCAACCATGTGTAAATCCAGTTCCCAGGCATCTGACTTGTGCTAGCATTTCACGACACAGGTGGACTTACACACATGCAGGTAATATACTCATACATGTAAAATAAAAATAATAAATAAAACTTCAAAAAATACAATTTTCCTATTGCCTGGGGGTTTTTGTTTTTCATTCTTTCATTCTTTTTTTTTTAAGGGAGGAGGGATACTCAATATTTTATTCCTTATCCAATACAAGTTCAGGAAAAAACCCAGACCCAAAGGACCTGACTGAGACCTGTGGTATTGTTTCAGTTTCATAATGAAACATTTACTGATACAGGAATCAGAGGCACATTCACTCCCCAAAGATATTTTTTAAGACTTCAAATTCTTGGTTTTGAGATGAAACCTTTGAAGCCTTCAAAAATTATTTGCTTTTTTAGAACTACAAAGACAATATCCCAGCCTGAGTTGTTTTCCTTTGTTAGGGGAGTTTCAGAGGAATCTCCATAGATCATAGATATGTTTGTCTGGTAGAGAACCAATTATGAACCTACTGTCCAAAATCACATGACAAAGTTCAAGGACTTGGTGCTAGAGGGTGGGGAAGATTAAAGGAGAGGGGAAGTAGACGGGATGTACACATTAATACACGTTAACATATTTAAGAGGGTTTGTATGTATTATTAAAATGCACTGATGATTCTACTGGCTCTAAATATTCATTTGACATAATATAGAATGGAATATCTATTTACACTGAATTCTTTTTTATAATTCTTTTTTATTGATTTTTTTTGTGTGTTTCATACAGAACATCCCAAACACTCTTATTCATCTTTATACCCATATCCCAAATGGCATCCTCCCATACCCTCCCTGCAACCCCCCTACTGGACCCATATACTCTGTCATCTCTGTTACTGTCCACTGTGTTATCAGTGCCCCCAGCCATTCCCCAGTGCTAGTCCATCCACTGAGTCTAGTCAGTCTATCTAGAGTTCCTTGTTTTAGGAAGATCAGCTCTTCCTCATCTAGCAGCAATCAATTGCCAACATTCCTGCAGATAAGATGGGGTCTGCGGTTCATTTTCCCAGTTCTATGCTGGGTTAGTGTCTGGGAGTTTTTGGACCACCCTGGACAATGACTTAAAGGAAGGTATCTCCTGTCTGGCATTGTTTCTTGTTATGTCGCCTTCAGCTATATACATGGACTTGTAAAGAATTTTATTGACCACTTTAATCTTTGGTTATACTTTCCTTTTCTGTGATTAAGACCTTACAGTTGGCCCAGAGTAACCAATTCAACTTTATACATGAAGTCATTTAAGGATCTGTTCCTCAGGAGTCACATGGGCTTGGGAGGAGTCCCTGACTCCTTTCTTTTACCAGTTCAATCTATGTGAAGATAAGTCAAAGGTTCTTCTCGACTGTGGCTGGCTTCATTTGGAAGCATGTAGGAAATGTTTCCTCTGTGTTGACCCTCTTCTTTGTAGATTGGACACTTGTTCAAGTCCATTTGGTGGGGTCTCCATGGCCTCCTTGAACAAGAAGACAGGTGACTCTCCACAGTTACAGGACATTTTGAGAGATGCTCATAGTCCCCTGGAGGTTAGTCGACCTTGGAGAGCAAGGAGCAAAAACTGTCCTTTAAATCCCTCTGACCAGATTAGTATAGGCCTCAAAGCATGGCTGTTAAACATTCAAGAAGGTTAGTTCCACCAGTATGGTACTTTTAATTACCATGTGCTATGCAGATAAAGCTTGGGCAAAAACCAAACATTCTCTGATAAACCTTGACTAGACATACATTACGTTCTTTGAGTTAATTCTATGTATAATTTGCCAGTAAGCTGTTGGACTAATATGGTTCCCTCTGGTTTTTGATAAAACTATCTAGGCATTATTTATCTTTCTCATTGTCTAACCCTTCAACAATGGTTTACCCATTTTTCCCATTTCTCCCTTAATAATACCTTTCTATTCTCTCTCTTCTCTTGAGCTCCTTCTTTCCCTTTATCCCTAAGGTACCTTGTATAAACCTCCCTCCACCTTCCCATTAAAATAACCCCATTTTTATCCATATCTCCCTTATTAACATGTTTCTTACTGTTCTTTTTCAGGTTCTTTCTTTTCCTTTACCTCCCTGTTTTCTTTCCATTATCCTGGTTCCTGTAGTTATGTCTGAATACATACTCACTTATAAGGATTTAGTGCTAGGATCCACGTATGAGGGAGAACATACATTGTTCTTTTTCTGAGTCTGTGTTACTTCATTTAGTATAACAGATTCTAGTTCCATCCATTTACCTGCAAATTTCATGATTTCATCTTTCTTTACTGCTGAGTAAAAGTCAATCATATAAATGAACCACATTTTCATTATCCACTCATCACTTGAGGAACACTTAGGTTGCTTCCATCTCTTAGCTATTGTGAAAAGAGCAGCAACAAACATGGATATACAAGTGTCTCTGCAATAAGATGAGTTTTGGGGGTGTATGCCAAGGAGTGGTATCATTCATTTTAAATTTCTTACGAGTTCTCCACATTACTTTCCATAGGGGTTGAACAAGTTTGGGATTCCACCAGTAGTGGATGAGTGTTCCCCGTTCCCCACACCCTCTCCAACATTTGGTATCATTTGTTCTCTTGATCTTAGCCAGTCTGACTGGAGTAAGATGAAATCTTAAAATGGTTTTAATTTGCATTTCCCAAATTATTAATGATGTTGAACACCTTTTACGATGCTTCTTAACCACCTTTATTTCTTCTTTTGAGAACTCCATTCAGCTCCTTAGCCCATCTTTCAATTGGGTTACTTCTGGTCTTGATTCTCTGGTTTTTGAGTTTGTTATATATTCTGGATGTTAAACCTCTGTCAGATTTATCACTGGTAAAGATTTTCTCCCATTCTGTGGGTTTTCTCTTCACTTCTCTGGTTGTGTGCTTTGATGTATGGAAGTTTTTAGTTTAATGATGTCCCATTTATTGATTCTTGACCTTGTTTCCTGAGCAATTGATGTGTGGTTTACAAAATCCTTTCCTGCATCCATATCGTGTAGGTTTCATCCAATCTTTTCCTATAACAGTTTCAGAGTTTCAGGCTTTACATTGAGGTCT
>NW_008360332.1:355435-356433 GCF_000622305.1 Nannospalax galili | reverse complement strand
GATTTTTGTGCCAGTACCATTGTATTAGTCACTTTTCTGTTGCTGTGATAGAAACACTGACCTAAGCAATTTATAGAAGGAAGAGTTTATTTGAGTTTACGGTTCCAGGAGAATTACAGTCTGTCATGGCAGGGAGTCATGGTGGCTGGAGGTGGCTGCAGCAGGAACAGCAGAAGCTAAGTGCTCACATCATCATGCAGGCACAGAAAGCAAGAGGGCAACTGGAGATCTGGCAAGGTTGAAGAACTCTGTAAGCCTCCCCCGAGTGACGTGCTTCCTCCAGGATAGCCACACCTTCTAAAACCTCCTCCCTACACAGCACCATCATCTGGGGACAAAAAGTCCAAGAACTTGGAGCCTATGGGGGACATTTTCATTCAAACCATTACAGCCATGTTGTTTTTATGACTATAGCTCTGCAATACAGTTTAAAATCTGGTATAGTAATCCCCCCAGCATTACTCTTAGTCCTCATGGTTGCTTTGGCTATTCACAGTCTTTTGAGCTTCCATATGAATCTTATGATTTTTTTTCAAATTATGTGGAGACTGTCAAGGGGATTTTGATTGGCATTGTATTGAATCTCTAAATGGCTTTTGGTAGGATGGTCATTTTCACAACATTAATTCTTCCAATCCATGAGCATGGGAGGTCCTTCCATCTTCTGGTGTCTTCCTCATTCTCTTTCTTTAAAGATTTAAAAATTTCATTGTAGAGATCTTTAATGTCTTTGGTCAAGTTTATTCTGAGGTTTTTTGTTTTGTTTTGTTTTGTTTTTTAAACTACAGTCCCCTTAATGATTAATTCTGGCTGCCATCTCCTTCCTCTTTCATTCCAGCATACATGGTTAAAAGTACTCACATGTTCTTTGAAATGATCTTTATTTCATTTCTGTCTCCGACCCCTTTCCAGTCCTTAAGTGTCCCATGTTGCTATCTTCACTCTGACCATGACCACTTAGCCAGTCCCTGAGAAGCCTTAAGTCATCCCAAATTGTC
>NW_008360332.1:354540-354762 GCF_000622305.1 Nannospalax galili | reverse complement strand
CAACATCCTTATGTGTTATGGGTCTCTTTAAGCTGTTGATCTCTTCCTGGTTTAGTTTTGTTGGTTCCCATGCTTTTAGATACCCATCGATCTCTTTTAGGTTTTCAAAATTAGTGGCACATAGGTTTTTAAAGTATTCCCGTAAAATGTTCTGAATCTTTTTGGTGTCTGCTGTGATGTTTCTCCTTTCATCTCTGATTTTATGGATTTGGAGGTGATCTG
>NW_008360332.1:347959-354261 GCF_000622305.1 Nannospalax galili | reverse complement strand
ACGTTTTTATTTCTTAATTTCTCCTTTGACCCATTCATCATTCAGGAGTGTGTTGTTTAATCTCCATGTGTTCATGTGGTTACTACGGTTTCTTCTGATGTTGATTTTAAGCTTTATTGCATTGTGGTCTGATAGAATGCATGGAATTCTTTCAGTCTTTTAGTATTTGTTGAGGCTTGTTTTGTACCCCAGTATGTAGTCGATTTGGGGGAAGTTCCATGGGGCCCTGAATAGAAAGTGTATTCTTTGGTGCCTGGTTGGAATATTTGGTATATGTTTGTTAGGCCCAAGTATTGTTTAATTCTGATGTCTCTCTGTTAACTCTCTGCCCTGTTGAACTATCTAATGGAGACAGTGGGTTATTGAAGTAACCTACTATTAATGAGTTGGGGTTAATCTGGGTCTTAAAGTCCTGTAGTATTGTTCTTATGAAGTTGGGTGCATCAGAGTTTGGTGAATATATGTTCATGATTGTAATATCTTCTTGAATCATTGTTCCTTTGATCAAAATGAAGTGGCCCTCTTTATCTCTTCTGATTAGTTTTAGTTTGAAGTCTGTTTTATCAGATATTAAAATTGCAACACCTGCTTTTTTCTTAGTACCATTTGCTCAAAATATTATTTTTCATCCTTTCACCTTAAGGTAGTGCCTTTCCTTGAAAGTGAGATGGGTTTCTTGCAGACAACAAAAAGATTAGTTTTGTTTCTTAATTCATTCAACTAGTCTGTGTTTTTTGACTGGGGAGTTCAGTACATTGATATTTAAAGTTATTAACGAAAGATGTGTATTGAATCCTGTCATTTTTATTTCTGTTCACAGTCTTGATATAGCTTTACTTTTCCACCATTATACCTTCATTGAATTTCTTTCCACAACACCTTGGGTATAGTCATTCCCTCTTCAGCTCTTTGTATTACTTCCAGAACTCTCTGAAGGGCTGATTTTGTGGACATGAATTCTTTCAGCCCATTTATGTCATGGAAGATTTTTCTTTCCCCTTCAATTGTAATAGACATTTTGGCTGGGTAAATTAATCTGGGTTGGCATCTGTATTTATTTAGAACTGGGAATTCTTTGGTCCAGGCTTTTCTGGCTTTCATAGTTTACACTGAAAAGTCAGCTGTAATCCTGATTGGTTTTCCTTTAAAGCGACTTGTTTTTCTTATGAACCTTTCAGTAGTCTCTCTGTGTTCTGTACATTTAGTCTTTTTACTGTGATGTGCTCTGGAGAGGTTTTTTTTCTGGTCCTGTCTATTTGGTGTTCTGTATGCTTGTATTTGCATGGGCATGTATTTCTTTAATTTGGGGAAATTTTCTTCTACAATCCTGTTGAAGTTCTGGTCCATACCATTATCCTGTGAGTCTTCTCCTTCCTCTATGCTTATAATGCATAAGTTTTGTCTTTTTATGGTGTCACACAATCCCTGCATATTCCATTCTTGTGCTTTCTTAAATTTTTCATAATCTTTGCTTGAGTGGTCTAGTTTGTCCACTTTGTCTTCCACTCTTCATACTCTGTTTTCCATTTCGTTCATCCTATTGGTGAGGCTTTCTCCTGTCATTTCTAATTGGACTTCATTCTTTATTTCAGCCTGAGTATTCTTCAATATTTCTAGCCCTTTTCTGAATTCATTCAGAAGTTTATCCTTATGTTCCTTCAGTTCTTTGATTTCTTTGTGTGTTCTTTAAATTCACTGAATTCTTGTATCATGTTCATAATTATTCTTTTGAATTCCATGTCCTGTGTTACCTCTAGGGGGTTTTCATTGTATTCCTCTACAGGACTGTTGGTACTTGGTGGGGAAAAATTATTTCGGTTTTTTATGTTAATTTTTTCCACTGTGATCTTGACATGTGGATTTGTTTTGTAGTTTCTGATTCTTGTTTGAGACTCAAGCCTTCCTTTGTTGAGTTTAGGTCTGCTTCTTTTTGTCAACTTTATGTGCCTTTGTGGTTTACTTATTGGGCATGAAAAGCTGCTTGGTCTGGTGTTCAGGTTCTCTCCTTTGATTTTGTATTTTGGTGACCACATATATGGCTTTCCTCCTGCTGCCCAGGAGTTCCCACAGAGGCCCACGTCAGATGAGGGTCAGATGCTCTCAGACTTTCTCCTAGAGTCTGGATCCCTTCGGGAAAGATGCTGGCTTCAGGAAGATGGGGGCTGGGCTAGCCTGGGATCATGACCTGTCTCAGGCATGCATAGGCAAGGAGGGGTAGGGAACAGCCCCTAGGGCTCCAGGGGACTAAAGGGAGGAATTGGGTTGGTCTGGGTGCAAAGGGTCAGGAAACAGTGGGGAGTCTGGGCCAAGAGGGCAGTCCAGAGTTCTGGGGTGCCAAGAGAAGAAATGGTCCAGTGCCCACGCTAGAAGGAGACACAGGGTAGAGGAACTGGGAGGGTGAACAAGGCTGGGGAAGTCAAGACACAGTGGGACTGGCTGTACTTACCCAGGAAAGGTGCTGGCCCCAGGAACTTTACACTGAATTCTTAATGATTATTGCCAAGATCAAAATCTGTCCACAGGATGCATTTTGAAATTGTAGCTGCTTTGAGAACGTCTATCAATGTGACTCAGTTTCTTAATCTGTCTTATACACAGATTTTGCAGTCAACAATATGTACCTCATTTTTTTTTTGGTTAATACAATCACCCACATGGCAGCTAACAACTGTCCGTAACTCCAGTTCCAGGGGATCAACAGCCGCTTCTGTCCTCCACACCCACATGGCAGCTAACAACTGTCCATAACTCCAGTTCCAGGGGATCAACAGCCTCTTCTGTCCTCCACAGGCATTGCATGACTCAGGTGCACTTATCTACATGCAGGCAATACATGCATACACATAAAATAATAAAATAAAATAAAAGTCTATATGCATATTATGTTTGGGGGTCAAATTCACCTTCATTCCCCCTCATCAAATTCCTCCCCTATCCCCAGCACAACTCTTCCTTCCCGACTTCATGTGTTCTCTTTCAATGTCAACTGACTCCAGTTGATTCTGCCTCTGCATTCATTGGTTTGGGACTATCTACTGGAGCATGGCTGACCCCTTAGGGGCCATATTCTTAAAGAAAACTATCTCTTCATCCCCAGCAAGCATCGATTGGCAATGTCCTCAGCTAGGGGAGGAACTTCACCCTTTATCCATGCTGGGATTTTTGATGGGTTGATCTTGTGCAAGTCTTTTTTATTTTAGTTTATTTCATTTTGTTCCATTTTATGCATCAGTGCATCTCTTCCCTGCCTCGTGCCTGCAAATGCCAGAAGAGGGTGCTGGATCCTCTGAAACTGGGGTTAGGGATGGTTTTTAGCCACCATGTGGGTATTGGGAAAAATTCCCCATATCTTCTGCAAGAGCAGGCAGTGCTCTTACCCACTGAACCATCTCTCCAGCCCTTCTTCCACAAGTTGTGTTCTCTTTCAATGTCAACTGACTCCAGTTGATTCTGCCTCTGCATTCATTGGTTTGGGACTATCTACTGGAGCATGGCTGACCCCTTAGGGGCCATATTCTTAAAGAAAACTATCTCTTCATCCCCAGCAAGCATCGATTGGCAATGTCCTCAGCTAGGGGAGGAACTTCACCCTTTATCCATGCTGGGATTTTTGCCGGGTTGATCTTGCGCAAGTCTTTTTTATTTTAGTTTATTTCATTTTGTTCCATTTTATGCATCAGTGCATCTCTTCCTGCCTCGTGCCTGCAAATGCCAGAAGAGGGTGCTGGATCCTCTGAAACTGGGGTTAGGGATGTTTTTTAGCCACCATATGGGTATTGGGAACAATTCCCTATATCTTCTGCAAGAGTGTCAGTGCTCTTAACGTCTTAACAGCTGAGCCATCTCTCCAACCCAATCTAACAGTAAATTTTTTTTAAGTGAAGGTAAGTCAATATTTCAAAGGAAAGCAATTTGTAGCCTTCATTCAAAAACTTTTTATGAGGGGCTGTAAAAATGGCTCAGTGATTAGAGTGCTCACTGCTCACCATGGGGATCTGAGTTAAAAAATCCTCAGCACTTACATTACAAGCAAAGCCTGTTCTCAAGCACATTTGTAACTCCAGTGCTATGGGGGATAGAGACAGGAGGATCACTGAGCTTTGCTGGCTGCAAGCCTAGCTGAAAAACATGAGATCCAGGTTCAGAGACAGGGCGTACCTCAAAGAAATAAGAGGAAGAATGATAGTAAAGAACTGGATGCCCTCTTCCAGCCTCTGCATACATGTACACAGGAACATGCACCTGCATACACATAAGTGCAAAGACCACACACATACACTACACTCTCTCACATATATACACACAAGTTCTCATGTTTCGAGACGTTTCATCTTCCTAAATGGAAAGTACTTGCAAACTTTCAAACGTTAACAGGTCATTTTGCCCTGATATACTCAGGAGTTCCCTTCCTAACCAACAGGGGGAACACAGCAGTGTGTGACACGTTAAAGTTCCAATCCTTCTTCTTCTTCTTTGGTTTGTAACTAACCCAAAAGCAATTTATGTGTTAATCTTGTTTTTAGTGATTTTGCTGAAGTAAATTTGAAGTCAATATTAAGCTAAACATACTTAAATTTTACTGTACGATATTATTACAGAAGTTCACTCTTGAAGAACCATCACTCCAGGCAAGACAATGATCTAAACATCAGTAACATCATACCAAATTTCTTATCTCCTGTCCTAACCAGACCCCAACAACCTCACTGCACCTGTGTTTGTACCTTCCAAAGCATGACATAAATCACTCAGTTTATGACTCTAATCAGTTTAATCACTCCAAGATCTGCCCATGTCATTGAACTTTTCAATAATTCATTTTCTTTTCATGTTGAGGGATGGCTCATTGTGTGAATATTCCACAACCATTTTCTACACTGTTACCTGTTGAAGGACTTATGGATTTAAGTAGTTTGGGAATAATACAAATAAAGCATCAGCGAATGCTCAGGAACAAACTTCCAATCAATGCCAGTACTTCCACACTCAACAAACATCTGATATGAGTGACAAAATCACATGTGGTATGTGGGTAAATGATCTTGGAACATGAACAAATTGCTTCCCAGAGTGGTTTATAATCTCACATTATTACCAACATATCTGGAATTCCAGTTACCCAAGTCATTGCCAGAACTGAGTATGATTAGCCTATTTCACTTTTAACAGACTAATATATCCTGGCACTTCACAGTGGCCATATAGTTTAATTATGTTATTTTTACTTTCTGGTTGTGTGTGTGTGTGTGTGTGTGTGTGTGTGTGTTACATGCATATGACAGTGAGTTCATGGTACACACATGTGGAGAGAGAAGAGCAGAACACTAGGTGACTTCCTCTACCTCTCTCTGCCTTACTGCCAATGGAAGCTTGCCATTTGGGCTAAACTGGCAGGCCAGTAAAATCTTGGGCTCTACCTGTCTCCACACCCCTTGCCCCAACACCAGGCTTACAGGCACCCACAGCCATGCCGTTTTTTATCATTTTGATAAGGGTTCAAACTCAGGTCTTCATGCTTAGATAGAAGCATTCTTACCCACTGAGCCATCTCTCCAGCCTTTTTTTTTTTAAAATAACTAAAACCTCACATGTGTTTGTAAAGCATAGCACAGGGACGCGCTCTTTTCCCATTTTACTCAGAGAATAGAGGGCAGGATGATAGGACAGCATTATAATCAGGTGGTTACAGAGGGTCAGTGGAAATGCAGAGTAGTTCATCCACCACTGCCTCCTCTGATTACTCCTTGACATTGCCCCACCTTCCTCTTCTTACTGTTTTGGTTTTTCCTGTCTTTTGTTCCTCTGTTTCTTTTTTCTTAGTTTCCTGATACAAGTTGACCAATATTGGCTTGCATTTTGATTTATATATATAGTGTATCGGTCTATCACTTTAATTTTCTTAGTAGTTGTTTTAGGTATTATAATACACATGCATAACTTACTATTGGGCACTGTTACCAGAGATTTAACACTGCAATTAAATATAGATATCTTAGTTTCACTAGTTCCTTTTACACTCCAGCTTTGAAAACTTATAGTGTGGAGGTATTTTTCATTCTTGCATAAATTGAATGCCATGGTAAGTAGTAGTTTAATTCTCACATCAAACCTCCACTATGATTAAAAAGCTCATCGAAAGGAGGATGACTTTTACTTGCTCTATTCGTGTCTATTCCAAGGTTCTTTCCTGCTGGATACTTCCACCAGTATTCCCTGTCATTTGCTTTCTGTTTCAAGAACTTTCTGTAGCCATTCTTTATGAACAAATTTGCTAGCAAAAAAATTCTTACAGATAATTTATT
>NW_008360332.1:280500-347914 GCF_000622305.1 Nannospalax galili | reverse complement strand
ATTTCTAAAGAATATTTTCTCTGGACCTAGAATTTGGAATTGATAATTCATCTCTTTCAGTATGTAGAAAATGTTGTTGACTACCTCCTGGGCCCCATAATTTCTTGTGAAAGCTCTAATCCAAATTGATATTTGATGATTAATGAGCTACTCTGTGATTGGAGATACATACACACACACAAACATGCACACACACACACATGCACGCATGCACTCACACACACACGCCACACACAATTATATGAATTTGAACTACACTACTTCTAGACTAGAGATGAGCTACACCTCACCTCTTCTGAATGGAGGACTAGAATCTTTTTGTTTATTGTTTATGAAAATTTGTGAACAGTAGAGGAGACATGAAGGGCTCACACACATCACTTCATATTTTGTTATCCTATTATCATTTGCTCAGGTTTTGAAATTGTTAGTTTTTTAAGAGTTCTCCACACTGCTTTCCATAGGGGTTGAACAAGTTTGCAGCCCCACCAGCAGTGCATGAGTGTTCCCCTTTCCCCACATCTTCGCCAACATTTGGTATCATTTGTTCTCTTGATCTTAGCCAGTCTGACTGCAGTAAGACGAAATCTTAAAGTTCTTTAAATTTGCATTTCCCTAATTATTAATGATGTTGAACACCTTTTATGCTTCTTGGCCATCTTTATTTCTTCTTTTGAGAGCTCTCTGTTCAGATTCTTAGTTTATCTTTTACTTGCTCTCTTGACCTTGATCCTTTGTTAAACCTCTGTTAGATGTGTCGCTGGTGGGGATTTTCTCCCATTCTGTGGGTTTCCTCTTCACTACCCTGGTTGTTTCTTTTGATGTACAGAAACATTTTAGTTTAATGAAGTCCCATTTGTTGATTCTTGACTTTATTTCCTGAGCACTAGATGTCCGGTTTAGAAAATCTTTTTCCTAGACCTATATCTTGCAGGTTATTGCCAAAGCTTTCCTCTAATGCTTTCAGAGTTTCAGGCTTCACATTGAGTTCTTTGATCCATTTGGAGTTGACTTTTGTACAAGGTGAAAAATAGGGGTCTAGTTTCATTCTTCTACAGGTGGAGATCCAGTTTTGCCACCACCTTTGCTGAACATGCTGTCTTTCCTCCAGTGAGTGTTCTTGGCCCCTTTGTCAAATATCAGGTGGCTGAAATTGTATGTACTCATATGTGGGTCTTTAATTTTGTTCCACTGATCTATGGGTCTATTTTTGTGCCAGTACCATGTTGTTTTTATGACTATAGCTCTGTAATACAATTTAAAATCTGGTATAGTAATCCCCCCCAGCATTGCTCTTAGTTCTCAGGGTTACTTTGGCTATCCAAGGTCTTTTGTGCTTCCATATGAATCTTAGGATTTTTTTTCCAATTCTGTGAATAATGTCATGGGGATTTTGATTGGCATTGCTTTGAAATCTATAAACGGCTTTTGGCAGGATGGTTGTTTTCACAATAATAGTTCTTCCAGTCAATGAGCATAGGAGGTCCTTCCATCTTCTGATGTCTTCCTCAATCTCTTTCTTTAAAGTTTTAAAATTTTCATTGTAGAGGTCTTTAATGTCTTTGGTCAGGTTTATTCTGAGGTTTTTTTTTTTTTTGAGGCTATTGTGAAAGGGAGTGTTTCCATATACTCTTTCTTTGATTGCTTGTTATTGGTATATAGAAAGGCTACTGACTTTCATAGATTAATGTTGTAACCTGCCACTTTACTGAAAGTGTTGGTCATTTCTAGGAGTCTTCTGGTAGAATTTTTGGTGTCTCTTAGATATAATATCATCTACAAAAAGGGATAATTTGACCTCTTTTCCAATTACTACTCTTTTAATTTCCTTCTCTTGTCTTATTGCTCTAGCAAGAATTTCAAGCACTATGTTAAAGAGGAGTGGAGATAGTGGACAGCCTTGTCTGGTTCCTGATTTCGGTGGGAATGCTTCCAGTTTTTCTCCGTTTAGAATGTTGGCTGTGGGTTTGTTGTATATAGCTTTGATTATGTTGAGGTATGTTCCCTCCAGTTCAATTCCCTCTAGGACTTTGAACATAAATGCGTTTTGAATTTTGTCAAAGGCCTTCTCTGTATCTATTGAGATGACCACGTGGTTCCTGTTTTTGAGCCCATTTATATGATTTATGACATTTATTGAGATGACCATGTGGCCTTTGAGCCCATTTATGAAACTGTAGGTTTATGCCTTTCTCCTCATTTGGGAAGTTTCAACCATTTTGACTGCAAATACTTTTTAAAATAATTCCATTACAGTCTGCTTTATGATTATGGTGATATAAATATTAATTCTGTTACTGTCTGACAGGGTTTCAATCTTTTTTCTCTCTGTTTTCAGATGTTGTAAAGTCTACTACCCTGTTCTCAGGCACAGCCTCTGACCTTGCCTCCAGACCGTGATAGTTTTAAGTCAATGGATCATTCCATTCTATAGCTTCCATTTGATTCTTTTTTAATAGCTTCTTCTCATTAATATTTTTACTTTGTCCCAATATAATTTTTAATTGTTGAAGAATACTTTTATCATGGGCTCTTTAAAATTTGTGTGAAATATGAACATCTAATTCACTTTGATTAGCACCTATTGATTATATTTTCTCGTGTCCTTTTCCTATTTTTTTAATGTAAATGATTTTCATTGTATTGTGACGTATAAAGTACTATCTGGACTTCATATTTTAAAATAAGAATCATTAACCTTTTTTCTAGCCAGCTTTTTTGAAGGTATACAGCTGAGGACAGTTGGTTTTGCGTATTGAACTTCTCACTGGGTAATGTGGATAGTCTCCTGAGAAAAGGTGTCACTGACTCATCTGCTTTACTGAGGAGAGTTGAATGACATCTGCATTCCCTCTAGATCTTCTCACCTCCTCCACCTACAACCGAAGACCTATACACAACACCTCGTTACCTCTGATTGCAGGTGGAGGGTCCACTCCTCCTAGGACATCTAGTTTATTTCTTATGGCCTTTAGTGGATAGGATATGGGACTTGGAGTTCTCATGTAAGCATTACTTCACAGTTGTGCATTTTGGGTGACTAGAAGTAGAGCTCCAAGTGCAGCTCCTTCCCTGACGTGACTCACACAGAAGGAAGGTGTGGAAAGTAAAGGTTTAACTAGACCTCCCTGCACCGCCTCTTTCTACTTTCTGATATGTATGCTCAGAAACACACAAAAGCTGCAGCTCATGCTGAGGAGTCAGAAAGCTGTGTTCAGAAGCAGAATGCAGCTAGCCCTACTTCAAGTCTGACCTGAATGATATTGGGAAATGAAGTGTATATACTTTCACCCTTATTCAGTTGTATTGAAGCTAGGTTGGGTGGGGAATCATCTCCTCACTAACAATAGGAAAGGGGATGTGAATTCTGCTTGAGACAGTCTGTCTACACTACCTATTGTTTTGTATGAAGAGAGGGTGTTCATTTGGTCACTAGGCCCTACTAGCTTACTCCATCACCCTGCAGGAAAATCTGGGTCGAATATTAACTCATCTCCCTCCCATTTTGCAGTCCAATGTCTTGAGAAGCATTGTTTTCTGTTGACTTCCTAAAATTTCTGACAGGAGTATCACCCATTCTTGATTTCATCCCTCTTTGTAAGATACAGAAGCACAAAGTAAATCTTTGAAACCAAATATTGAAATTTTAAACAAATGGACCTGGGTTATACTAAATTGGTCACAATACCTACCATAACTTTCACATAATCATATGTGATAAACTACAATTCATCAAGTCACATGAAAAGAAACCTGGCACTATTCTCTCTCTTTGCAATTTCAGATTTTAAAATTTAGAGTGCTCCTCACTGAGAGATCCAATCAATGCCAAATTGATGTTTCATGTCTAAAGTTAAATGTTGCTCTATATTGCAAATAAAAATAATAAAATGGAAAAGAGGAGATACTCATACAGTTGACCAAAATTGTTCATTGCTTATGAAAATTTGAGAATAAGATTTACAGCTGAGGTAATAGTATTACAATAGTACAAATCCCTTCATTTTTTACTGTACTCTGGTCTTAGGTAAGAGTCCTTAGAGTAGGCCAGGTGAAGGGGTTATATAAACATTTCTTGCTATTTTACAAGAGTAAGAGTAAGCCAGATGATTATATAAACATTTCTTGCTATTTTTCAACTCCTTTGAAAGTCTAAATTAATATCAGAGTTAATTTTCAAAATTCCTGTTCTCTACATTCTTATCAGAGAAAATAATTCAAAATATCAGAATCATTTCTAACAGCAATTCCACTCTCTTGCACAATCAGTCACTGAAGCACGTCATCTTAGCTTTACACTATCACTTATTTTCTGCAAAACCCTCTTTGCTTGAGTTCCCTTAGTATTACTTGGATAATTGCAGTGGTCTATACATTAGCTTCCTACCTCTATGTCTGAGAAGAAACAATTAACCCAAGTCCCATAAGTGAGTTGGCTAGAGCTGACTGATTGATTATTGGGTAGAGCTGACTGATTGATTATTGGGTAGTCACTTTGTTCTTCAGGATTACAATACTCTTAGGTATATTATCAGAGCAATTAGAGAGGAACTGTTTATGGAATGACTATAAGGGACAAAATTAGATAGGCAGGTAGGTACGTAGGTGGGTAGGTAAATAGCTGGACAGATATATACATGATTGATCTTGGAATCTGAAAATGAATTTCATTTTAAAATAATGATTTATTACTTGTTAGGTATAAGTAATCATGAATTACTATTTCAAAAAAAGCTTATTTTACCCAGGCATGGTAGTGTACGTCTTTAATCTTAGATCTTCACACACCCTGGAGGCAGATGCAGGCAGATCTTTATTAATTTGAGGCCAGGCTGCTCTACATAGTAAGACGCTGTCTCCAGTAGAACAGATTATTTTACTTATATATATTTTAGGCTCTTAGATTTCCTGTGATCAACTTACTTAAGGGGGAAGAGAAGGAGGAGAATTGGGGGATTAAAGAGCAGAGTTTGGGGAATGGATATGGTCAAAGTACATGACATACTTGAAAGATTTTTTATGAAATCCGTGTCAGTGTATAACGAATACATGCCAATAAAATTTCAATGAAAAGTGGCTTCCAGTGGTGTCATTGAACCCCAACATCATCCCCCAGGTTCAGTTCCTCTTGGGGTTTATAGTGGTCCCTCATCTCTTTACATCAAGCCTATAACACAGCAAAAGCATTAATTTTCACCCTGTTACCTTCAGTGATCCCTTACACACATTTCTTCAGAAATGTGTACAAATTAATCTCAAGTAAGATATGTCAACCTTAAATGACTGACTTGCTTTCCTGGATATCTTTAATAACATACATTAATAAAGGCACCTGTGAGCACACAGCTAAAGTAACAAATGTTTCAAAAAGAATTTTTGTAAATTCAATTTCAGGAAACAGTAGAATACGGCTTAAAATTATTCATGACCTTTAAAAACCATCATCACCTATATAAACTTCTCCGATTTTAATGCTGTGAGAATGAACATAAACACCAACATAGGTTACAAACTTTTCAGCTTAAAACTATTTTGATTAAGATTTTTGCTGATATGACCTATTCATATTCCCAACTCCTCACTTTGTGGGTTCTTCTGGAAAAAAATCATCCTAAATTCTTAATGATAAATAGTTCTAAAATATTTACACTTTTGTTTATGGACCGAGTATGCTTTTTAAAATATATGTGCTTCTAAGGACTTAAAAGATGAAAAGGTGGCTTGTATTTTGTTGAATTTTCAAGATTGCAATAAAAGCAATACCCAGACTACATCACACGTCTGCTGGATAAAGGGAGAACAGTTAAAAGATAATTCAGAATTACCATTCGAAACTCAGATCCTAATGGTTACATACTACTTGGATATTTCTTGCTGGACTCACTGAAAGGGCATGGTCCATGTTTCCACACAGTTTATTCAGTGAAGAGAATCTATCCTGAGACCTTTAGCCTTTATGAATTGCCAAGGGATGAGCTACAGATGGTTGAGGATCTTTGAATACTTAAAGACTCACAACCCACACACAATAAATACTAAATGTAAGGCAGAAATTTAAGCAGAGTTGAAGTAAAAGGCCCTTGTTTGCCTCCCTGGCAGTTTGCTGGCTCAATGTGATGTTAAGAAACTTGGCTTTAAATATTGACAGTGGAATGATCTGATGCTCTGGGGTGAACTGTGATCCAGCAAGAGCTGTGTGTCACGGGAGCATGTACGCTTTGGTTCTGGGGCACTTGGCATTGAGACCCTCCACTATGATGTGTAGCCTGAGTGTGCACAGCTGCAATGGTAATGGTCTTGTTATTTGTAAAACAACCATGGATTTCACCACAGGCCTTCTACCAACATGGAAGCATCTGCAAATCAAACTGTTCCCCAGCTGTTCATTTGCTACCTGCAGAGGCTTGTAGTACAAAGTCCTGTTAATACTTCTGGTTATATTACACCCCTGATGGGTCCGTAGTGCAGAAACAGTCTCTTTCCCCACAGTTTAAAATATCCCCCAAAGCAAATATCTTAAGATTCATGTGATTTCGAAGCATCTGTCAAGGTTCCTGGGGCATATTTGTTTGTCCTTAATTTTATTTATTTTCATTTGTCTGTCTGTCTGTCTGTCTGTCTGTGTGGTTGTTGACCAAGGCCAGAAGAGGTTGTCAGGTTCTCTGGAGCTGGAGTAGCAGGTAGTTATGATGAACTTCTGGACTTGGGTGCTGGGAACCAAACTCTGGTCCTCTGGAAGAACAGGAAGTTTTTAATTGAGCACTTGTTAAGTTTTCAGAAGTATTGCAAAAGGTTTCCCTGTCTAGGCAGAAATAATCGTACTGCCTTCTGACGCAAATATTAGAAACATTTTTCATGAAAGCAAGATCCAAATGCCAAGTAGAATGAAAACAAGTGCTGGACTGCAGTTGTTCTCAGCCTTATCTTCAAAAGCACAACTGCTTCAGGGCTCTTTAATAGACAGCTTTTCTTATTAAAGCTCAGGAAATTTTCATTTCTTCAGCACTGACACACATAATTTAGGCTTTAATTAAAAGCTTTGAGTAATAATAATTTGTATCATTGTACACTGTACTTTTATTTAAAAAACAAACTGCTTTTATAAATCATTTGGTAAAAGGCATTTAACAGCTTTACCTTGGGAAATGGAAAAAAAGTGTCCTTTATATTAAAAACAAAAGAGCAATGTGTCTAAATTTGCCAAAAACATTTATTTAAACTTACAGAACAATATTTGTAATAAATGAATAATTATGAGATTGCTTTTTTCAGTTCAGTTTTCCAAATGTTGATGTTACACATGCAGCGTTTTGCTTCCAAAATTTCATTGACAAGGTGTTAATTATTGTAACCCATGAAGCCATAGCTTGCTATTTCTACACTGGAGATCAAGAATTTTTTAACATCAAGTTTGGTAGTTTTCCCCACCCAATGATTATGTTTCTACGGGTTTACACTTCTTTGAATTTAAAGAATACGGACCCACTTTAATGAGAATATAAATTTTCGGATACAGAGAAAACCATTATTTAATCAAGCTGTATAATGATCAAATGAGTTCAGGTCTGCTATTAATGGCACTGTAAATTCTTGCAATTTGATTTCCAACATGCAGAAATTCATAAACGGCAACCTTTTAAGTGTGAGTTATGAGGATATGATATTTGTTTAGCTTGAAAATAAAATTATTATGTAAATACCTGCTCGATATAACAAACATATAAACAATTTATTTGGAATGTGTTCGAACATCTTGCACAAATCTAAATGGGGAGAAATAACAGTTGTTTTTAAAATGAACTCTGATATGAATATATGAAATCTGCCTGCTTCTGACTTCTTTCTGGTTCCCTGTCTAGAACGTGTAATGCCAACTACTCTTGCCTTACTTCTTCGCATCTCCTAGTCACCAGTCAAGGACTTCGTTTTCTCCCTACA
The DNA here is from genome assembly GCF_000622305.1 of Nannospalax galili. Lineage (NCBI taxonomy): Eukaryota > Metazoa > Chordata > Mammalia > Rodentia > Spalacidae > Nannospalax > Nannospalax galili. The sequence continues at coordinate 339,976 of NW_008360332.1, read as the reverse complement.
AATAAGAGTTACACAATCTAGGAGTCTTTTAGATAGACCCACTGAAGGGGTACCCCAATTGCCTCACCCTGTGCCCCTGTTCAGCATGGAAGAAGCCAAAGAAGTCCGTGCCCTGATTCCCTATCGGCAATTTGGGTAACCTCTTCAGAGGATGGTGTGATAAGAACAGGAGGTAGGACCTGGCTAGGCAGATAGAGTAAAAAGATCCCAAAGAAAAGTAGCCAGTTTCTTGGCTAAAACTCAAAATGTCCTTGGGCCTCTTAGCAACATACTCTGTTCCAAAGACCAAAAATGTCAAAAGCATTTGGGAGTTTATATCTAATCCTTAAAAGATTTTAGGGTTACCTCTTCAGAGGGGGGAATGTTAGAGTAGCAAAAAGCCCCATAAAAAAAAATAGTAGGCAGACAGGAAATGCCTGAACTTCTTCTAGCTTCTACCAACAAATTCCATCCTTGCTGGAAGTGGACTTTCTAGAAAAGGGCTGTTTTTGTGTTCTCTGGTCTTTGTATTGTAAGCAGTTGAAAAATCATTAGATGCCTGACTCCTTCTCAGACGCCTGGAAGAACTGCCAAAGTTACTTATTCATTTGTCAACACTTGGAAAACACGTCCAAAATATAAAAACAGTGAGATTTCCACTGACTTACAAGGAATTAGATGATGAAGGATTGCTGGAGAAATACCAAGCAAAACTGATGTACCGTTTTCATATCTCATTAGTGCACCATCATTATGGAAGGGCTATGGCTGTAAACATTAAGACAACAACATTCCCAGAAACAGGACTAGAGACCAGGACCTACCACTTAGCTTGAGAGGTGTAGAATCACAGAATTGGCGAACAAGTAGCATTAAAGCTATAGCCCATGTTTCCTGACACTAATTTTGTGCTTAGATCATTCTTTCAGTAAAGCCTATAGCCCATGTTTCCTGACACTAATTTTGTGCTTAGATCATTCTTTCAGTAAAGCGCCTACCCAAGGCATGGCTGAGATGGACTATTAGTGCCTTAAAGGGCTTGCCATTACATTAACTCCCTGAAAGAGTTAAAAGAAAATCTTAACTGATGTGTTACTTGTAATGTTAAATCTTGAAAATTTTGTAGGAGAGATATAAAATGAAATAAAATGATTGACACTTTTTAAAGAGCAGAGGAAAAATATATTTGGTCTTTTTGAGTGAGGGTCAGGGTCCCCCTGTAGCCTCAAATTCTAGCCCTCCGTCCTGGAATTTGCTATGTTGACAAGGCTAGCCTCGAACTCACAGTGACAACCTGCCTCTGCCTCCTGAGTGCTGGGATTAAAGGCATGTTCTACCATACCTTGCCCAAACAGAGGAAATTTATATAATGATAATATTGTTAAGAATATGGGGCCCACAATCATCACAAGCTTGTTCTAGTACATAAAGTTTCTGTATTTTTATTTAAAATTTTTTATCTCTCAGGACTAGAGAGATGGCTCAGCAAAGAACACACACTGCTCTTACAGAAGACCAGAACTAGGTTTCTAGCACCCATTTCTGATGGCTCACTACAGACTGCAATTTAAGCTCCAGGCGATCCAATGTTTTCTTTTGGCGTCTGCAGACAACTTCACTCACATGTAATGTACATATCACATACACACAGACACACAGGAATAAACATAATCAAAATAGAAATCAGTCTTAAGAATTAAAAAAGTTATATCTCCCTAGATTTGAAGAATATTTAAATAAATATTTAAAAATAGTTGATGGGGAGAAAAAGAGAGAGAGAGAGAGAGAGAGAGAGAGAGAGAGAGAGAGAGAGAGAGAACCATATTCTCCTACCTCCTGGTGAATTCTTTTCTGGCTAATTAGAAAAATTAGAGCATAATTATTCAGTTTTTAAAGAATATGCTTCCAAGAACTCTCTGTGTAACACATAATTACTGTTAACATTAAGAAAAACTTCAAGTCCATTCCTCTCTCTTTCTCCATGTGCTTTTGTTTGCTTTGGTTTGGTTTTTTTTGTTTTCTTACTAAAGATTTTGCAGTTTTTTAAGAGCATTAATTTTTCTCTACATTTTAGACTGGGAAGAAGAGTGAAGAATATTGATATATTTGTCTGGGGAATTCATTTTTTATCCCATTTGTGATGCTTTAAGGGTACTTTGTATGTCCATTATTTTTTAAGAAAGTTTTCTGTTATATCTAAATTTTAAGAACTGTGATCTTAATTTAAAAAAAAACTTATGATCTGTCTTTGAGATAACTTTCAAATTGCTTCCTTTGGATTAAATATTGAGATCTGTTCATCATTTGGGAAGATAAAAACAACTGTTCTAAAATTTTAATATGCACAGAAATCAGGATAACACACTATTTATCTGAACATTGAATTTTAATTTTCTCTTTATGCAACACATTTTTCCAGAATATTTCAGCATGTATGTGCAGACCACAGTGACATCCCTCAGCGTTATTTATTTTCATTGAGAGGAGGTGAGTAGAAGTGACAATTACTACTTAATCTGTTGGATTCTTCCATTTTAATTTAGGGAAGAAATTGAAGTTGCATTATTTTTCTTGACATATTACGACCAAAGCTTTTCAGATTCTGCCTTTTTTTTTGCAAACATTGAGGGGAAGTCACCTTAAATATTCAGCTGCTTGAATCAATTAAGGCCAAATATACTTGAAGAAAGATGGTTTGATAATAATAATCCATATGGGATGAAGCTCTCGACAATTTACATGAGAGAATGAATCTATGTCTTTTAAACTAATTTTCATCATATTTCACAAACAGCACCGTTATTTTCTATACAAAAGTGTCTACTGTAAAAGAATCTGCATTGTTCCTGGATATGAAGCTGCTGGCTGTTCTTAACTCCTTCCAGGGAGCTGTCATCCTTATATGGAAGCAAATTGTTTTGTATACCTTGCTAGGCAAAAACCATGCATATTAAGCCATTATTTTTACATTAGCAGGTTTTCCCAAGGTCGATTTTTATCATTTGAAGCCATTTTGTTTTGTGTGCTGCTCCTTTTTTGTCTAATCACCTCTAAAATTATGAACACTACAGTATAATACATGCAGAATAACAAAACAGCTTGAAATATTCATAACTAAGAAAGCAACTGTTAAATGTTCATAAACAAAGTTGTTTGGAGACTCCTTTATTAATTTTTAATTTATTTTCAGTCAATTCCTTATTACTTCCAAATTCCTGTAGGGGATTCTGTTAATTAGTCATGTGTAAAATATTCATTAAAACCAGGCTCCTATTTTCTTCTTTTATTGCAAATTTACATTTCTAATCTTATAACCAAAATAAATGCCATTGGGTGGAGGAGCCACATTAATTTTGATCAGCCATTTAAAATAGAAACACATGCAGCAAAAGACATGGTAATAGGAACTAGACTAATATGAGGGCACTATGCTGGTAGATCCTAATATTGAAATAACGGATGGATGCGTACTTTGTGTTTGAAAATAAATCCATACTAGGTAGTTTATTTGAAATTTAATAATATACTCTAAAATAAAGAATTGTATCTTTTTACCTGTGTATGGTGAGACATTAAGAAAACCTCAGAACAGAATATAGTCTCAAGTTTCAAGGGTAATCAAGAGTGTTAGCTGCCTGCATTAAATTGAAACTGGATTTGCAAAGTTTGGTAATGCAGTGCTTACATTTTGTGATTTACTAGTTAAAATGACTTCTCTTATTTATTACTTTAAAAATATTAATTCTATTTATATTGTTTTGAATCTGCATTTCACAAAATGTATAGCATAGGAAATGATATATCTATGTGCTCAATATTATTAATGTGATTCCCCTAGCATGAGAATATATTGGTGAACTCTTCATAGAAATACCTCTAAGGGACTGGAGCAATGGATTCAGTAGTTAAGGTCACTGGCTTCTCTTGCAGAGGACCTGGGTTCATTCCCCAGCACTTACATGGTGGCTAACAACCATCTGTTAACTCCATTTCCAGGGGATCTAATGCCCTCTTCTGACCTCTGTGGGCATTACACGACACAGGTTCACTTACATACATGCAAGCAATACAATCATATGCATAGAACAAAAATAGTAAATAAAATTTTTATAAAAAAGAAATATCTCTAAAAGAAATATATGCCAGTGTGGTCAGTGTGGTGAGAACAGTTTCCAGTGCCAGGTGCTGCACACCAAGAATGAGATTCTTGTCCTGGTTGAGAACTTTCCAAATCTAGATGCCCTCACTACTGCTCTTGGGAAACCCTTTAGATGCAGTTGTATCTCTCCTGGGAAATCACGTCCAACTATAATTAGCAATTGAAGTATGTAGCACACATCAAAACACCGACTTCACCTTTGGTTTTTCATTTTGTTTTGTTTTGGTTTTTGCTGTTGTTGTTTTTGTCTTTTTGAGACAGGATCCCCTGTACTGGAACCTGATATGTAGACCAGATTGACCTGGAACAAACTCACAGAGATGCTCTCCCTCTACCTCCCCAGTGCTGGGATTAAAGGTGTGTGCAACTACACCTGGCTTGATTTCACTATTTTGACTATGTAATTCTTCAGTATCTTTTTTCAGTATTCATTTAGTTATTCAATATATTTGTATTAAATTTTGTGCATTCCGTGCAATAGATCTTAATCAAATTTAGACCCCTCCCTTCTCTGCACCCCCCATAGCCCACCCACAGGATTCCATGCATTTTGTCATTTATGTTAAGGCCTAACCAGTCAAATTTGCGTACCCAGATATGAGTTCTTCATGGCCTTAATTTAAATAATACACTTTAAGAGATCACATGTGACAAGAGTCACATTTTATCCTAAATTTATAATTTTCCTTGATTGTATATGTTTGATATACAATAAATTAATAAATTAATTCATACCTTAGATGATAGAGTGGGAAGTAACTGAAGAAACACAAAATTCAACCCAAGTATCCAGGTCAAGAGTGGGTCTACTCAGTAAACAGGTACCAGTCAGACACAGACAACTAAACATGCTCCATCTCCAGGAAAAGAAACAGAAAGACTGAGTGCTGGGAAAAGAAAACAAATCTCCTTGCTCTGACATGACTTTAGTTTATAGATCAACCATTACCTTTAAGTACATTTTAACATGGTTCAAGTATTTGAAATGGCGAAAAATGTGCTTTTATCAAAACTGATAATAAAACATGTCAGTATATAAGCATACAACTATGTTATTATAATAATATAGTAAATTCTGCCACATGCCTCCTTTTCTGGTTAACAGCTTTGAAAAATATATTCTCCATATAATCCATCCTTGCTATTTCTCATAATTTTACCTAAGAATTTTTAGATAACTCATTTTTCCAGACTCTAATACAGAGACATCCTCATGATCTTTTGCATAATGATACCTTTTCCTGAGACTATCTTTTTATTGTACTAGCATTTTTAAATTTTAAATTGTATGTATGTACTCATGTGTGCATGTTTCATAAGAGTAGTTTGACAATGTTAACTTCATGTCGAGATTGGATGAAAGTTCTTCCAAGAACTAGTGACAGCGCCTTCTTAGAACTGTGAGAATGCTATTTCCTTGAGCACAGCTTCTCTGGAGAGAGCAGACTCAAATACAAGCTGTGGCTCATTTTTGGATACTTTTTCCCACAAGAGTTTTTCATTTAAGAAATCTCTATGCTATATTTTCTTCCTTGTCCAAAGATCATATTTCACCTCTGAAATATATATGGTTTTATTTGTGTTTTAAGGTATTGACACTTAAAGTATTGCCTTTTAAGAACACTACATTGTACATTATCCTGAAAATGTAACTTATGGCAAACACCTGTAATCCTAGGAGTCTAAGGCAGGAGAACTGCAAATTCAAGATCTGCCTGGGTTAAATACTGAGTTCAAGACCAGTGTGAACTACTACCTGAGACCCTGTCTCAAAATAGAAATTAAAACCAAAGAAGAGGGCCAGTGAATTGGCTCAGCAGGTAAGGCCCTTGCTATGCAAAACTGGCAACCTGAATTTAATTCTCAGAATACACATAAACGTGGAAAAAGAGAAATGACTCCATAAAGTTATACTCTGACCTCTGTACATTCACCATGGCATGGGTACCCCTCACACACATCATGCATGCACACACAACAATAATTAATTAATTAACTTAAATTAAAAATGAAAACAAAGAAGACAGATGTATATCTCCTATGCTTTGGCTAGGGTATGCAAAGTCCAGGGCTCAATCCTCATTCTTCATTACAACCATTAAATAAATAAATAAATAAATAAATAGTAATAAAATTTCCTTTCCCATCCTTCAATAGTTGACAGAAAAGCTGAATATCATGATAACAAACGATAACAAAGTGATACCATTTAACCTGGGCAAATGGTGGAATGTATATTTGTTTTACAGCACATGCTAAAAATCTCCATACAAAATACATAAAATTGATCATAAGCACATTTGATTCCCTCAGTTATGAATTCCAAAGGTTACAAATTATAATTTCAAATAAACTTATAATTCCAGTTACAAAAGATCTATCATTTCACACACTTTTCATAAAATAATTGGTAAGCAAAGTAAAAAACTATAAAACGAGTTTTATCTTAGAAAAGATTAGATTTTGTTTCTGCTTTTAATTTCTTTTTATAAAATATTTTATTATTTTTGTTTTGATGTGTATCAGTGTTATACCTGCATGTATGTATGTGTACCCAATTCATGCAACATCCATGGAGGTCAGAAGAGGGTGGATCCCCGGAACTGGAGTTATTTATGGTTGTTAGCCAATATGTGGGTGCTGGGAATCGAACCCAGGTTCTCAGCGAAAGCAGCCAGTGTTCTTAACTGCTGAGCCAGCTCTAGAGACTCCTGCTTTTAATTTCTTAAAAGAATCAATCTTATCTATTTCTCAAAAGTATATCCACAATAAGGTAAATATCTCTAAATATAACACAATGATATCTGGTCATACCTCTGGGATTTTGTCACAATCTTATTCTTTTCTTCACTACAATAGAAAAGAGAAAATTATTTCCTACCGTCATTTCAATAACAGTAATGAATACAAATCATAGAAAACATAGGGTACTGATTTTTAAAAACACTGAGCAATTTGTTCACATTTACAAAACTTTTTAAGGTGACAGTCCTGTTATAAAAGGGAGATTGTGAAAGAAAATCAAAGATTAAGAACTCCTCATTGCAAAATGAAATGACATATCTTTTGAAAACAGAACTCAATTGCTACTCAAAAATAAACCATTTATGATTCAAATGTGACAAATATTTATGTGTGCCTTTCCTGTAATTTGCTCACCTTTTACCATCGACAGAAAAGAATTCTGGCATATCTTTCACAAACGTGAGTCCCCTGAGATGGACAGCACAGATTTTCAGCTGTTCTAATAACCCCAGGAATGGCATTGTAATTCCCCCAATATACCTCCACTTGCTCTAAGGCTGTCATGTTGTAAAATATCATTTCAATACAGTGTTTGAGAAATCTATTCAGCCTATTAGATTTAATGCAAGCAAAATCCAAAGCCTGCATCATACCCACAATTTAAATCTCTGCAGTTCTTGAGTAACCCCTCAGCCTCACATTCCCATGGCCCTGCCATCATTTTCTTGAAAAACTACACCTAATGCTGACATATGGAATGTTGGGGCTGCAATTAGGAATGTTTAAGCAAAAGTTCTAAGAAGTTAAGTTAGACAAGGCAATACTGGGTCCTGGGTAATAATGTATCATGTCTTAATTAGATTACCACTTATCTCTGTTCTTATTTCATATCTATTGCTGTGACAAAACACTCTGAAACTTACGGGGTAAATGGCTTATTATAGTTCATAATTGCAGGTTTCAGTCCATCACTACAGAAAATCACAACAGCAGGGATGTGAGACAGCTGTCAACTTCACATTCACTGAAGTCAAGCACAGAGGGCGAATGACTGTGTACAAACTTACCTGCTTGTTTGCTTGCTTATGCTAGGCGTGATTTCCCCATTCTTTTACAGTTCATGATCACTTCCTAGAGGATGATGCTATCGGTATGGGGCTGGACACCTAAATAAGCTAACTTATTAAGACAAGACCCCACAGACATGCCCACAGGCCAACCCAATGTAGATAATCTTTGACTGGAGAGAGTCTACACAGGTGATTCTAGGTTGTATCACATTGACAAAGACAGATGTTACAGAACTGGAGAGATGGCTCAGAGGTAAAAAGCACTGGTTGCCATGCCAGAAAACCCAGGTTCAGTTCCCAGCACCCACATGGCAGCTAACAACTTCCCATAACTCATAACTCCAATTATAAAGAATCGACCCTCTCTTCTGACCTCCATAGGCATGGCATGACATGGGTGCACTTACTCATATGTAAGCAAAACACTCATACATAAAATTAAAGTAAATAAATGAAATTGTGAAAACAGTTATCACAACCTCCTAGATAATATTTTAATCACTTGAAACAGCATTTTAAATAACCTTACCTTAGAACCACAAACACACATTCTGTTTAATCACGTTGGTGGAGATCATATTTCATGTCAAAAACATTGTGCAAGATGAATTTTTTGACAAAGCCTTAGCACTCTCTAAAATGCAATGACAGTATCTATTTCATACTATTTTGGCTGATTGATGTTTCACACATAAATCATGCTGTCTAGTCAAGATCTATTCTAATATAATGGATTAACTACAGTGGTGATTATATTTTGGCTAATTTAAGAACGTATATTTTCATCTAACTTTAACTCATAATTAGTAGTAAAGCCATTTACAGAAACAAGAAAAAAATTCTGGATTTATTAGGGATGCAAGTCTATTGACAAAATGCAACTAATTAATTAATATGAAAGCCACGTCATGGAAAGGTTAAACACGCATTGAAGTAAGTCCAGAATTTCAAGAGCAGATTATTTGGCAGCTCTTATACATGATATGTGAAAATTATAGACTGCATTTTTTATCTTCCAAATATCTGTATAGAATAGAATTTCATGCTTATTGTCAGAATCTGAAATTAATATTGTTTGCTGTGGTGGTTTGAAGGGGTGTCCCCCATAGACTCCAAGTATTTGTACACTTGGCCCCCAACCCCTGGGAAGGGTCGTGCAACTTTTAGGAGGTGTGGCCATGCTGGAGAAAGCAGGTTATTGGGAAAGAGTTTTGGGAGTTCTTAAGCCTTGCTGGATTTCAAGTTTCACTCGGCTTCCTGTGCCTGCTTAAAGATATGATGGTTCAGTTTCCTGCTCTGGCCTCCTCCAGCCGCCCTGCCCTCCCCACCATATGGACTCTCCCTTTGGAACCATAAGTCAAATAAACCCTTCTGTAAATGGCCATGGTCTTGACTTATGATCACAGCAACAGAAAAGTAGCTAATACAGTTGCTGTTATGAAATGAACGTATAATTGGTCATTGTCTCCTTCAGGCTCCTGTGTTGAAGGCTTAGCTCTTAATGGCAATGCTATTTCAAGCTGCTCTGAAAATGGACTTGGTGCTAAAGGAAAGAAATCCCTTAAAATGGGCCTTGGAAGGTCTGGTCTCTAGTTCTTCTTTCTTAATGGATTTGAGATCTTTCTGGGACCAAAGTCACAGTGATGATAAAAGTAAATGCAATTTACTAAGACTATGATATGACTAGAAAATTTTACATTATGAGTTTAACATTATTTCCCATTCACTAGCTCAAATAATCTTTGAATCATTTTAGATCCCCATTTTATAGTTAAGGGAACTACTGCTAATTGGAGTTGTATGCTATGTCATGAATTTTTAAAAATATAAGATCCTCAGCTGGGGCTGAGATTCATTTTTCTTACTCTCACGAGAATGAAAGATTATCAGGATTCATATGAAGCATTTTCTCATAAATAAAAATTGTTCTTGGCCATGGAGCATGTTGATTCCTATTGAAAATAAAATTTTCATAAAACAAAGGCTAAGTTAAAACATGCAGAGATTAATTCACATTAATATATGAAAAGAAAATTATCTAGTTGTTTATACCTTATTAATTAGCTTAGGCCAATGACTGTACACTTCAGTGTTTAACATTAAGCATTTCTCATAGCAAGTAGTACTCATACTTCAAAAACAGTACCTGAGCTGAGAAATATACATTATTATGATGTTTAAAATTGGTAATTTTTCTCTGTGTTCAAAAATAGCAAGTAAATCATATCAAATCCATGAAATATCTAGAATTGATTAGAATCAATTTTAATTATATGTATATTTTATTTTAAATCTAATTAAGTCACTTAATAACAATGGATTCATGCTATTTACAGTGATTACTATTAAATATTTTGTAGTAGTTATTTGGTTCAAAAGTATAAATATTTGTGGAGCTGGTCCGGTGGCACATGCCTTTAATCTCAGCACTCAGGAGGCAGAGTCAGGCAGATCTCTGACAGATCCAGGCCAATCTTGTCTCCATAGCAAGTTCCAGGCTTGCTGGGGCTACAGGGAGACCCTGTCTCAAAAAGGCAAAAGTAAAAAGAAAAGAAACAAAAGTATAAATAAACATTTGAGGTTGATTGAAGATACTGTATAGATATACATTTTAGAAAATTATGTACAGCTCTGACCTATATTCTTGAATTTTCATGTTATTTAATACAGTAATGTATCAGTTTCTATAGTGTTCACAAAAATGGTAATACAGTGATGCAGACAGTATATCATTTATGTGTCAAAGGCATTTAAATGCTAACTTAAAATTGAAAATTAAATTAAATGCTAACTTAATCTTGAAAATTTCTACTACTGATTTCCTGCCCCCCGCCCCCAAAATAGCACATTGGAAAGAGTACAGCAAACTAACAGCAGAACTTACTTTTTTCCAGTTGAGCTCAATTTAAGTAGAAGTTCATGACAACTTGCAGATTTTTTTGGCTGACTGACAAGAATCAGTGTGTAACTGACATAGTATTATTAGCATATAGACCGAGAAAAAGACTATTTTTGATTTGAAAAATAAATAAATTTTCTCATGTAACTTGTAAACAGATTCCTGGGTGGACTCTATCCCTTATTTTAGTAAATTGGGATTTTACTTTTAATTCAAAACATCAAGAGCCATATATACATATATGTTAATATTTACATTTCAAAATACTGATGATTATAAATTATAATGCTAATAGCATCTGAGTGCACTGAAACTCCTTGTATCATGAAATGAGCTGGAAAGGAAAACAAGAAGAAGAGAGAAGGGAGAAGAACAGTAACGGGAGGGTGAAGGACCAGGGGATGGAACGGCGAGCGCCCTGACACCCTAGAAAACTTCCTTTCACTGGCTTGGATTATTCCTCCACATGGTTTCTCAGTTGGTGGGCTGGAGAGTAATTCACAGGTCCTGCAGACCTCAGTTCTCCTCGGGAATGGATTCTGGCTTTCCTAAGAACTCAGCGAGATGAGGCGTGGCAGAACCATGTGGAAATTCATTTCATCTGTTTCCATTTTACACTGTCTGTCATGTTTTTTTCTTGACTAAATGGAAAAGAGAAAATGAAGTTCCGCCTATGAATTTCCATCAAATATCATCTTAGCTATCAGCTGCCACACCTGCTATTGGATGTATTTCAGGCAATTGACACCATTATATATTTTTGCTACCTGTATCATTCCCTGAAGTCTTATTTATTTTCCAATAAATCGAATCTATTGAAAATTTATTCAAACACATTAACATATACCAAAGGTTTGTTCCCTATATATTTAACTATTCCTCAGGTGACTGTGGATATTCTTGACTAAGATGACTCTTTAAAGCTAAAATGAGCCACTGTCTGGGAAAATATCAGGATAACACACCCAGTTTTCTTTAAAAAAATATAGGTCAACAAATCACTTAGATTTGCATATAATTTTAGCAAGTTTCCTGCTATCTCTTCATAAATCTCTTCCAAATTTGAAACCTCATTAAATCAGTTGCCTACAAACTTTTTTAAAGTTGTATGTCTATCACATTAGTGTATATATGGATATACATATAATATATATTTATTTACAATAAATAAAGTCTTAAATAGACTACAAATGTAAAAAAACTAGATTTTTAAAGAGTAAATGATGCAATAAATAATAATTTACTGCTTTCATATTTAGATGATGTCATTGCATCTCTTTATTCTTGAGAGAATTTATAAGTGATAATATAAATATGTAGTCTGCTGAGATTACAGGCACACTTTATGTGGATTCTGGAGATCTGGACTAGGACCTCACATGTGTCCATCTCCACAGCCCAGAAATCCCACATAAGACCAGCAGTTCATATATTCCACACACGCTGGATGATAGCTCATAAACTAAACTTACCAGTAGAATCTTGCCTAAGTTGGAATTTCCTAATGTAATTGTTAATTACTAGCAGCAAAAACAAAATGTCCATACATGAATACTTCAATTTAAATAAGTTTCAATTTTTTCAGACCTACTTGGCCTTAATTAATCTTTCATATGTTTTTCTCTTTAAATATTTCCTAGATTAAAAACCTTAAATGCCTATTACACTAAAAACATTTAAGATTATTTTTGTGGGGTCCATTTACATAGATAAATAGGCTCTGGGTTCAAAGACCAGCAGTAGAGCATAAAGAAACCTAGTTGGCAAACTTAAATGCCCCCGCATAATAAAGACTCTGAAGAAAGCAGGAACAGAAAAAAACACACCTCAACGAAATAGTCTGCATATGACAAACCCGTAGTCAATACAATACTAAATGGCAGAATGCTAACAGTGTTTCCCTTAAAATCACAAATGAACATGAGCACCAACTCTCTCTACTCTGTTTGAATTTAGGACTTGAATTCTTAGCCATGGCAAGACCTAAATAGAGTTATAAATTGGAAAGAAGAAATCAAAAATCTCTATGTGCAGATGGCATAAACCTATACTTGAAAGGCCCTAAAGACTCCATGGGGAAGCTTTTAGATCTGATGAACATTTTCAGCAAAAGAGCAGTATACAAAATTTACATAAAAAATCACCAGGTTTTCTGTATGCCATTAATGATCATGTGCAGAATGAAATTAGAAAATAAATGCCCATTCACAGTAACCTTAAATACAAAGAAAATACCTAGGAATGAAGGTGAAAATAAGTACATACCAAGAAGAAAAAAAAATTCACAGATTTAACGTGATCATCATCAAAACTCCAATAACATTCTTCACAGAACTAGAAAAAACTTTGCTAAATTTTATTTGCTTGCACATACACACACACACACACACACACACACACACACACACACACACAAATAAAAACAAAAACAAAAACCCCACCAAATAACCAAAGCAATCATGAGCAAAAGTCACTGCTGGAAATATCACAATACTTGGTATCAAATTGTACTACAGAGCCTCAATAAAAAATAAAGCATGATACTGCCACAAATAAAACAGGCCTGTCAACAAATGTAATAGAACAGAGGACAGAGAAATAACCTGTGCAGATACAACCACCTAAATTTCAAGGAAGTTGCCCAAAACAAGCATCAAGGAGACCAACCTCTTTGACAAATGATGAAGAAAGAGCTGAGTGGGTAAATGATGCTAAATATGGCTGATGTTCCTTGTGTAGATAAGTGAAACTGTTGTAACAAAGCCTTTGCTCCGTGCAAATCATAGATGCTAATTTATAAAGATTATTTCCTCTACTTCAGCTTCTTCCTTGTATGACATTTGTCTTTTTCATGTCTCTGGCTACCTAATTTGACAGAGAGAGAGACGAGAGAGAGAGCGAGAGAGCAAGAGAGAGTTCTGTTAACAAAGGTAATCCCTTTTGTAATTCTCCTGCCAGATATTTTTAATATTTTGTCAGTCTTATTTTAATAGAAACAATTATGTCATTCATTTCCCAGCAATCACTTATGAAAATACGACTGAATGCATATCATGTATGCATGCCATGCTGGGTAAAGTAGAAGACTTGCCAACAGTTGGCATCTGCTTCCTTCCTTTATGTAATGACTCTCAGTGCTTAGTTCATTGAATTGACAGGGCATACCACCCAGGTTTCCTCTGACGGTGTTGTAAATCCGCTATAAATGCTCTTTTCCCAAGTCAATAGAAAATAGGTGGTCCTTATCGACTGTGAAGAATTACTTAGCTGTGTATGAATGAGAACATAAGACTCAGACTCCTCCCTTGCAATCTGATTTAGAATAAATCCTGGAAACAGCACTGGTTTTATCAGGAAGTGTGGACCTTGCCATTTCTATACTTAGCCGGCTTAATTCTTGGGTACTGATAGGAAGGGAAAAAAAGCTGATTTAATCATCTCAGTCTTCCAAATTACATCATAGATAAAGACTCTTGAAATGAAAACATACTTCACCGACCTGCTCTGTAAGGTTTATATCCCGTGCTGTGACAAAGTATTTAGAGAGAGAAAATGACAGATGTTAGGCCCATTAGCACAGTGAATAGTCACTTCTTCCCACCAGATGAAACACTTTATCAGGGCAATTTATCATGAACAAGATAGAGATTTAGTGAGAAACATTTGAGCTGCAGTATATATTGCAAAGGAAGTCAGCAAATTTGAAATCAGGGCTGAAAAACTGTAAGCAGAAGCCTTTTAACCTACATGCACTGGCAGAACATTTTCATTGCTGATTTTAATATTTTGAAATTGAATTCCATCACTTGGAAAGTAAGAGTGAAAAATATACAGGGCTCAGAACACTTTGGGTAAAAAAGAAGAAAGATGAACCTGGCTTAGTCAGTAGTCTCCTATTTTTTATTCTACCTGAGTACCCTCACATTTGTTTTTGATTACTTGATTAATTTGTAGCAAATTCTGATTCTGCCCCTAACTAGCTGAAATCTCTACCCTATCCATAAATATTTTAGAAATAAATATACTTCAAAGTTCAAAACCAAAATGTTTAAAATGCAGAGTTTTTGTGTAACTATACTTCATTTAATTAATTAATTATTCACATTTAGAAAGTGTTGCTTTAATCCAAGTGTATGTAAGAAGAACTCCAGGGACAATAAGACATGACAAATTCTGATGAGTAGGGGCATCATTATCATGCACAGGTGCCTGTTCAGATCAGAGAGAAGGTTCACCTCCATCTTTACACTTTCCCTCCCTGCATTACCCATGTAGAACCTCCTCCATGAGCACTGAGGATGCAGACCTTAGACACAGCCCTGGTACCCAGAGCTCACACATTGGTTTTAATGTGTCCAAGTGTTTTTCCTGCATATATTATATAAGTGCACCCACGCTTGCACAGAGCTCACACTTTTTGGATATGACAATTAATATGCAATTTAAATATTGTACAGGCATGCTATAAGGTAAACATGTTTAATAGCTCCAAGAGAGAAAAAAACCTGCCTCAATCTACGAGAGATCGGTAGGAACCACTGTGAAGAGCAGGACGCCCACAAGACATGGGAGGTTTCCAGCGTGGAGCCAACTCCACCCAAACAGTCATGATCCTTCCCTTCTGAACAGCCTTCCAATTAGAAACGGTTCCTTGAGACAACACTAGGCAGCACTAGGGGAGATGAGTCCACAGGAAGGGTCCTAGAAACATCTAGGAGAAACTAAAAATGTTAACACAGAAATTGTCTCTTTCAGCACTGATAGAAATGTGGGAGGCCATGGCAGTTAGAACCGCCAGATTCTAACCACTTCAAGATAAAAAAAAAAGTGAGAGAAATTTTGAAAAAATCACTTTCAAGGCACACAGTCCAAACTGCAAGGGTTACAGAGAGTTACATTTTGTATTTGTAAGCACTTTAATAACTGATCAAAAGTCTCTCTCTCTCTCTCTCTCTCTCTCTCTCTCTCTCTCTCTCTCTCTCTCTCTCTCCCCCCACCAAGGGAGAGCAAGAACTACTGAACTATTGAGTCCTGAACTTCATCCTAAGTCACCACTCCCCTGTGTCTTGATGTCAAAGTTCATCTTTGCAGGAGCTCAGTTGGCATAGTGAATGTACTGCACATGTTTATGGTCCCTAGGTCAAGTATAAAAGAGAGTGCTTCATGTTTCAGAGGAGGCTAAGCAGGGGGCAAATCATAAATGACGGAAATTGAGTTTGATTAGAATAGGGATCAAATTTACCTACTTTATAATGTTGTCTACTCTAGGCACAGAAATTTATTTCTCTGCAGAGGCGAAAATTTTACACCTTTTTTTTCCTCGATACATTTGTTGATGCTGAGAGCAAGTCCATTATCAAAGGGGTGCCAATTGGAAGCATTCCACATCAGCCCTGTAGCCCTGGTAAGAAATAATGGTTAAAATTTGCCATCATTATTAAAAATGACCATGTTCAGCTATGTACTGGCTATGCATTAACTCATTTGATGCCTAAAGCAAAACTATGAGACATATAGAATGTTTATACTTCTCCTAAATCAAGACACGTTTACACAAAGCAACAGAACATGTTAGTAGCCATGGAAGATTTACATCTGGTCTCTTGAACACAAAGCCAGTGTTCTTTCCTATCCACTAGAAAGGACCAAGTCATTTCCTATCCGCTAGAAAAGACTAGTCATTAACCTCCAAGTGTGACACCTGGCCTACAAATAATCATTTCAGTTCTTTGCTTTTGAATACTTAAATGATCTATGGACGTTGCTGTGCTTTGAGTGTCCTCTGCAAATTTCAAGATCAAATGTAATGTCCATTGTAAGAATAAGGAGGTGGGTAGGGCCATTAAGAGAGGACTGGGTCATGAGGATCCTGCTCAGAAATTGCATAATGATTTTAATATGAGAGCAGGTTGCTGTGGAAGTCAGTTATTAAAGGAAATGGAGGAACACAGCTCTTTACACACTCACACCTGCTCTATGTTGCAACCCACCATGACAGCCCTTCCCATCTGTGGCCTAAGGGTTTTAGTTTTCCCAGGCTCCAGAACACCAGTCAAATTAACTCCTGTGTTTTTAAAAAATAATGTTCCCTGTCTGCAGTATTCTAACACCAGAAAGTTATCTAAAGCAAAAATGCTCTTAAATTTTATTATACAATCATATCAAATTCCCTTGTCAAGAAATAGTAACATTGATTCTCTAATAGACTACATATTTGAAAGGACTAATAGTTCATTCAAAAGTATCTGAAAATACTTCTATAGAAGCTTATAACTAATTTCCTTTCAATTATATTCTTTTATAAAACATATTTTATAAAATTAATATTTTAAGATTTATGTTAGAATAGTAATGTTAACAATCTCTCTTGAAATTTTATGGGGACCAAGGAGTCAATATTCATAAAGTACATTATAGTTCCTACTTTAACAGTGTTTAATTTAAATAATATATGGATTTCAATAAAGGTCAGGTGTGAAATTTATTGAGCTAAAGTTAATTGTTTTTCATGTATAGTTAATTACAGCCCTTATGTAGGCATTGACTGACGAACAGCCTGGCTCACTACAGCTCAGCCTTGCTTGCATAGTTAAGTGAGGGAAAAGTTGCCTAAAACAACAAAAATAAGCATAATCATTTAATATTTATTTGAGTGGATAGAGCCATAAACATTTCAAAATTTTTAAAGTAAAAAGATTTTAGTTCAAGATTTATAATAAGTCAGCAGCACAGATAAAATAAGTTACATAGGATGAAATTAATGGTTCTAAAAGATACAGTGAGAACTATATATCTATCACTACCATGTTTATAATACTTTACTATTTTATTATAAAAGTTTCATTCAGAAGAGAAACAATCTGAATGCTTATGCACATTATGAACCTGAGTATAAACCAGGCACCACGTGTATGTACTGTATATTTTCCAATATAGATTATTTTCTGTTTCTAATCTGTAAGTAATTACTACCCTTAATATTTGAAGGTAATTACCTTGCTCTTAATTGGTCCAGTTCAAACTTCTATTCAGACAACAGTTTTATGTTCTATGTAAATCCCAGCGAACTCTATATTATCCTTTGAAATTTTTTTCCTCTCTGCGTGATGTTTGGAAAACTTATTCAACTGTTTCTTTTCTGTTTCACCCTTTTTCATTTCCAAACAATCTTATATGAACGTAATTGCTTACTTATTAGTTTTCCCAATATTAGTTTAGTGTGCTTTCACATTATTTCTGATTATAATTTTTGTTGTGTGTGTGTGTGTTTTTTAGTGTGTATGAGTGTATTGCCTGCATGTATGTGAGTACACCTGTGTTGTGCAATGCCGCGGAGGACATAAGAGTATTTCGGCTTCGGATTCCGCTGGAACTGGATTTAAGGATGGTCCATAGCTGCCATGTGGGTGATGGGAATCGAACCCAGGTCCTCTGCAAGAGCAGGCAGTGCTCTTAACCACTGATCCAGCTCTCCATCCCCAATTTTTGTTGGTTTTTGATATTAAAAAAAATAATTGTTTTGAAGTTTGTTTGTTTTTTTCTCCCAGAGCATACATAGAGAGCTTTGGGGTGTGTTTTAACAGAAACGGAAGTGCTGGGTAGCAGGTGTTGGCTTTGGAGATGCATAATACACACTCACTTAGTCGGCGTCCACACAGGGAATGGTGACATTTCATAGCTTGCTCCAAGTGGAGGGTGCCTTGCTGTATCTTAGACTCTTTTAAAACTGTTGAAATTTTTATTGGGGATTTTACTGATTTAGAGATCAGTTTATCAGGAAATGGCAGGCTTAAATTCATCTCTATCTCAGCTTAATCTTTATGACTTCTGTTAACATTTTAAGATATTTTTCAGTTGGTCTTCTAAACTTATTACCTATTGTAAGGTACTTACAGTTTTCTTTTCTCCTTGAGTATTTATTTATGTTCATTTACTTGTGTGTGTGTTTGTGTACATGCCACGGCACGGGTGAAGTCCGAGGACAATACTCAGAGTCATTTGGCTCCTCTCACCTTGTTGAATCAAGGTTTCTCTGGTGCTTCTGATGCTGTGCTGCATACTCCAGGTTGTTGGACGTGGAGTTTCTGACAGATTCCTTGGTCTCTACCTCCCACCTTTCAGTGGTGTTACAGATGCCTCCACTACAATTATTTGGGTTCTCAGGATCAAACTCAAGTTCTCAGGTTTGATGAGCAAGCATTTTATCTGCTGAGTCATCTTCCTGGGACTCTTAAATTTTTCTTTATTCTTTTATAAAACAGGTTTCATATAGCTCAGACCAGGCTTTGATTTCTGGTTCTCCTGATTCGGCCTTGTAAGTACAAGGATTATCGGGGCATGAATGTGTTCTACCAGGCCCAGCATCTTTTCTGGACCATCCGTTTTCTGCTGTCCTTGCTTAGGGTTTCAACTCTATATCATCCTTAAAGAACTGTAGACTAGGTTGCTTTCTTCCTCCTTATTCTTTGTATGTGTATTACTCTGTGTATATGTTCATGCAGGCGAAGGTGTATATGTGTGCACATATGTGGAGAACAGACATCAGTATCAGCTATTCAATCACTCTTAACCTTATTTTTTGAGTCACACTCTCTCGCTGGACCTGGAGCTCAACGATTCAGGTAGGGTAGCTAGCCAGGGAGCCCCAGGGATCCTCTGTCTCCACCTCCCCAGTGCTGATTGCTCGTGAGTCCGTACATGAGCGGTAGGGATCTGAACTCAGGTTCTCACTCCTGCACAGCAAGCATGTTACTGAGTTACTTCCTCAGTCCAATCTCTCCCCCCATTCTTGAAATGTGTATTGTGTCTGATATATATGTTGAAACTTGAGTTAAACTTACCTGTAATATTATCTGATTTGATATTTTCTCCATGCAAAGACTTAAATGCTAAGAAAATTGTTAATAGACTGTCTTGGCATTTTGTTTTTACCCAGTTAAAAATAATTACTTTTTATTGGTAACAACATCAACCTTAACACAAAGAACCCTGGGCATCTTCTATCTGGCCTGCATACAGGCATAGACTCCTTTAATTGTCTCAGAAGAAACACCATTATTCCCTTTTTAAAGATGAAGGAATTGCTGCAGACATGAGATTAACGAGCTAACAAGTTAATCAGAATTCTCAAAAGGGACACTTTGCCCCTTGGTCTTTCTGTCAAGTACTCCTCCACACCATGGTGTCAGGATGGTTGAACCTGGAGGAATGTGACTGCCACTACCCTTATCTGGACATGGGGAAGCAAAAGAAGCTCTCAAATCTTATAGAAGATGATCAGAGTCTGAGCAGACAGAGAAACTAGATTAGGAAAATGTCTCTGCTACTCTTGGAAGGAATCTTTCCTTTATATGTTTGCTTGTATGCAATAAAGAATTTAACTTTCCTTAAAGAGGAGTCTGAGCAATAACTTTATTCCTGGGAGGCAATACCTGTGCTCTGTGTTCTGAAGTATGCTCTATAAGCTGGAGATCTTAGTCTAATGGCCAAAGAGAACAATGTGGGTTATGACGGGTCCTTGGGTCACACACTGTTAACTTGGTCTCTGCCATGAGTATGTGCCCAAACTGCACAGAAAGCTCTGGACAGCCATGCTTGATGTGAGCATCCCTGGTTGGGAGTTCACCACACCTATTTTCCCGTTATTACCTAGAAGAGCCGACCTCCCCATGTCTGCCTTGGCATCGGGCAACTAGAAGCTCTTGTTTGGAATAATGGGGACTGTTTCAGCTCATGGCTGATTTTTCTCTGTCCTGTCACAGTAACAAACTGTAGGCATGAGTTTAACATCATTCAGTGTGTTCACTGACTCTTTGTAATGTTTAATGAACCATCAGATCTCAGGGCAGTCTTCCGAGTACCTGAACTCTGAGGGCAATGCCAAAAGGAAGGCAGTCTTGAAGACGATCCCTGACCCTGCGTTGGTAAACGCACAAAGCTATCTTCCTGGTGCCTGCTCTCATAGGAGAGTCTAGAACCCCTTTCAGGAAGTGCAGAAAGCTCAAATAGAAAGAAATTCGTAGCAGGTGCCCCGAAAACAGAAATAGTACATTCAAGTTATGACAATGGAGTCAATTCATGTATATGTACATGAACATCTCTTTATCTGTGCATCTTCAATCTATCCTCTATCAATCATCTATAATCTATCTTTCTATTATCTATATCTATCTTTCTATTTACTACCTATCTATGAATCTATCATCTATTTATCTTCTATATCTCTACTATCTATCTATCTATGATCTATCTATCTACCACCTATCTATCTACTATCTACCTATCTATCTACTGTCTCTATCTGGTTGTCTAACTATCTGTTTTACTAGTAATTAATGCATAATTACCTTTCCTTTTAGATTAGCAACTACACAAAGTAACATTTGTCTATTTACACAATTTGTATTCATTTTCATCCAAAATTAATTTATTACTTCATCAATTCACTTAGTCACCCACTGAATGCTTCTTAAGTGTTCGCTACTGACAAAGTTAAAGAAAATAGAGTTGAAGTCTATACTTTTATGGATCTTACAATCTACTAGGAAGTAGAGCCTGAACAAATCACATAGGCAGCTTCTTAGATGATGATAAATTCAGTGCAGAAAAATATTTTTAAAAAGTGACATGCGATTGTGGTTTAATAGAAAGTGGTCAGGAAATGCTTCATTCTTAGATGAAACATACACCTGAAATTCAAAATCAAGTGTCAATGCTGAGCATCATGCAAGATAGGCAAGGCCATATGAAAAGCAAGGAGGGCCGTTTTCACAGGAGGGAGCATAAGGCACATGTTCCGATACCTGTGCCAGTAATGGTGCATGTGAACTGGGGGTGAGGGTGTGGAAAGGGGAATGAAGACAGGTGAAATTAGAGGGGTACACATGTGTGCAGGCCCTGCAGGCCACTGGGCGCAGACTGCCCTTAGATGATTTTGGACAGAGGAGTGCCATCCAATACACATTTTCAAATATTGTCTCTGAAAAAAAATAAAATAAAATTTAAAAATAATGAAGGTTACTTCTGATGCAGTGTTGAGCATAGTCCTCATTAGGGACAAGATGGGTTAGACAGCTGAGTAGAGAGACTGATGGAGGGATCCAGACGGATGCAAGTGGCCAGGACCACAGACCTGGTGATGGTGCCAGTAAAGGCTGTGCTGAGTAGGAGGGAGGTGGGGATAGAGCTCACAGATGCCACTGAGCACAGTCTGGGTGTGAGGGAGGGAAGGTGATTGGGAAGATTGTTTTCCAAGTAACAGGATAAAATAGCTTCAAACATATTTGCAGAAATTGATGCATTTCGATTACAATTCCTTGTTTTGGAATATTTTTGTTCTGTGTTAATGGTTTTTCTCCATTTGGAAGGAAAAATGAAGAATAGAGGCTGAGAATTTTAATTCTGGAAAATGCTTTACGTATTTGAACAGCAAGTGATCAGTGCCAGGGCTGCGGGTGTGATTGAGAACTGACAGTGTAAACAGCAAAGATTGAAGCTTACTGGCTCCCAGCTGTTCTCATCCACTGTGATGCCCCATCACCTTGCACAATGCATTGCTCTTTGGATCTCAGTAAGTATTCAAAGGTATATGGAGACAGAGGAATGATTGTGAATATCTGCAACACTGTGATCTCTGGGATCTGTGCACAGGAGTAATGAAGACAGACCACGAATTCCCTTAGAACACAGCTCTAGAACAATTCGTGTCTGACCTGCCCACGCTAAATTCCATGTTTCCTGCAATGGGGTGATTTTTGAACAGTGATATCCCCATGAGTCAGTTAGAAGGTTATTCAGAAAACAGGCTTCTGGATAAACAAACAAAAGAGTTTAAAGTTAACTGTTATACTATCAAACCAGTAAGACCTCTGATTTTTCCATTATTGATATTCAGATGTTACCATGACAGTAACTGGTGAAGACATTTGGTTCACTTTGGAGTCTACTCCTGGAAAGACGAAGTTTGTTTCCCTGTTGCTCTGATAGGAAGAGGTGAATCTACTTCATCCAAAAGTCACAAAAACTTGTTAGTATACAAAATAAAGAGGGAGTGAGGTAACACAATAGTCTCTTGAAACTTATCTGTAAATACAAAGAGTATGTGAGAGTTTGCGTCTGTGTCCATGTAATGGATGTTCAGTGCTAAGCAAATATTATGAGTTGTTCAAGACAAAGTGCTCTAGATGAACAGAAGGCATGTGCATTATTAGAGGCTGGAGCCTCTAATATTATAGGACGAGGGCTGGCTGCACAGTGGAGAGGCTGTGAACCTGGCAGCTGCTCAGTGGATGAAAATGGATGCTCAACAGCCTCAACATGAGACAGAGGCCTGGAAGCTTCCTAGAGTCTCCTGTCTTCAGTTCATGTTGGAATGCCAAAGGTACTGGAGTCTGATGTCAGCAGAGGATGGGAGCAAGCACCCTGAAGCCATGAACCCTGAGCACAGGTAAAGCAGGCAGACAAGCAGCACTACCTCCTCTGTCCTCTGTGTATCACGGAAGGTGCTGCTCACTACATGCACGTGCACGTACCCCCTACACACACACACACACACACACACACACACACACACACGCATTCATCTCTAGAAACTACTCTCACTGACCTATCCAGACCCATGTCTCTTAGTTGATTGCACGTCCCACCATGCTGACAATCAAAATCAGCCTTCTCATGGGGCATAGGCTTTGAGATGAGACTGAGACACTGCCCCACACTGGTAGACAGCACTGGACAGATTTTTCCCCCCTCTATGCCTTGGAGCTTCACTTTGTGTTTCTTTCTAGTGTCTGATTGACAAATTACAACTGCATATATTTAAAGTGTGCAGATGACAATTTGATGTACCTTATTGAATTAATTCTATCAAGGAAATTAACCATCCATAAGAATATGTGATTAAGTGTGAAAGAGTGTATGTGTGTATGTATGTGTGTGTGTGTGTGTGTGTGTGTGTTTAGAATGTTGAGAACATGCCTTCCTCAGCTACCCTCAAGTTTACCATCAACACCTTCCTCTCCTGGTGTCTGTGGAGAACTGGTGTCATGAGTTCCCTCAGGTAACCAAGTCCATGGATGCTCAAATCCCCTAGGTAAAATAGTAGTGTTTGCATATCACTGAAATATGTTTTCCCATATACTATCAATCATTAATATGTTGCTGATAACTTCTTGTGTCATTTAAATAAACTACATTTGTATTCATTAATGAGAAGGAAAGGAGCTGTGTGTTCAGTTTGAATCACTGTTTTTGGAATCTGATAATGCAACAGGCTGTGCTAGTCCCTCATGCTGCTCATTAGGTACTCAGAATTTGTTCATATTCCAGTATGCCCTTGAACCACCTGTCCTCAGTCCCCAGGCCTCAGTCCTTGGCAACCACTATTTCCCTCTTTTTCTGTGAGATTGGCTTTTATAAATTTCATACGCAAGGAGATCATGGAGCATTTGTCTTTCTTGATTGGGTTATTTCACTCGTATAATGTCCCCCAAGTTCAGTCATTTTATCACAAATAGAATTTCCTTCTCTCTTAAGGTTGAGTAGTATTCTATTGTACATATATACTTGCCACATTTTCTTAATTTACAATTTTTTTTGTTTCCTTTATGAGAGAGGATCTGATGTAGCCCAGACTTGGAGCCTGCTATGTACCTAGGGCTGAACTTAAATTCCTGATCCACTTCCTCCACCTCCAGAGTGCTGAGATTGTAGATGTGACTCACTGTGCCCCTACTGCCGTCCCTAATATTTTCTTTCTCCAGTCATTCACTGACATCGCTCTATGTTCAGTGCTTCCTTCCTTAACCTGGGATGATGCAAAAGCACCTCATACAGTTGCCTAGAAATGTGTGCAAAGTTTTATCCACAAAGAACTTTAAAAGAACTGGTGTAACACAAACATTTGCTACTTAGTAGCTATTGTGAATACCATTGTATATGCAATTTTGTATCGTTTGTTCTTTATTTTTAATTATACCGTTATAATCTCCTATGGTGCTGAAAATTCTTAGCGAGAACCATTTAAACTAAGTTTTCAATGCTTCCAGTAGTCAGCGTTTCATCTAGGTATTAGTACATGGCATTGCTCATAGAATTATAGCACCATGTTAGCATTATATTTGTTTTTTATTGTATGTATGAGTGTGGGGGGCTGTGAGGTGGGTGGGAGTGGGGGGAATATGTGTGGTGTGCCTAGGAGTGTGGGGAAGAGTGAGAGGGAGTTTGTGGGGGTTGTGGGAGAATGGGCAGGTTCAGAGGAGTGTGTTGCAGGGGAGTGACAGAGGACAACCTCAGGTATTAGTTCTCACCTTCCACTTTAAGACAGGCAAGGTCTCTTTCTGCTCACTGCTGCCTATGCCAGGCTGGCTGTCTCCTACACTTCAGGGATTCTCCAAACTCTGCACCCCATCTCCTTACAGGAGGCTTGGGATTATAGATGCATGTGCAGCCATGTCCAGCTTTTGTGTGGATTCTGGAGGTCTGAACTCGGGTCCACAGCCTTGCTTAGCAAGTGCTTTACCAACTGAGACCTCACCTCCCTAGCCCATGCTAATATGCTAAGTATCTGAAATAAGAGTATTCATTCAGGTAAAAATGAAAAGGGAATATGAAAAGGTAGGTAATAGGTAATATGAAAAGGGAAATCAATTACAAATCTATAAATCTACACATATAGACAGATCTATGGTAATAAGACAAAATAGGATGATGTGGCATTGCAAATGTTTATATAAGAATGATTTTTACTATGCAATGTAAACATTCTAAAAGTGCTAAATGTGAAAAAATAGTTTTGAAACTTAATTAAATTAAAGAGTATGAACCAAGAGACTGTTCCTTTTAACAAAAATAAAACATGTAGCTTGTGCTAGTTAACTTTGATGCTGTGATAAACACTATGGCTAACAGCAACCTCAGGGAGGAAAGGGTTGATTTGGTTTGCACATCCCATCATAGTCCACTGCTGAAGAAAGCTAGGACAAGAACTCAGGCAGGAACCTGGAGGCAGAAACTGAAGCAGAGACCATGGGAGATGCTGCTTCCTGGCTTCCTTTCCCTGCCTTGCTCGGCTACAGTCCAGGTCCACCTGCCTCGGGACCCTCCTACATCAAGTAGCAACTGAGACAAGTTTCCACAGACATGCCTACAGGCCAGTCCTCTGGAGGGATTTCTTCCCAGGTTGAAAAGTTGACAACCAATATAGCTGTCACATCTGTCAACAACAAAAAGAGTTCAGAGACAATGAAGATCTACAGTTTTATTTTTTAAATGTTTAAGGTTATCAACTCAGAGATATGCCTCTGAAGAGGAGCGATTTTTCAAATCTCCATCTCTGCACCACTCTCTTAAAAAGGAAGAGTCTGAAGGATTTCCCTTTGCGTGTTCACGAGTTAACATTTTTGTTGAAGGCACTACCTCTTAGAAAGATCAAAAATCATTTTGTTATAGTTTTTATTTTATAATATTTCATTATGTTCATGTAAATATGAATGAAAACATAGCTACAATTCTGAAATATGTTTGCAATTTGTTGTCATTAGAATCTACAAAGCACTTACTTTCTCTTATACTATGAACTCAAAAGCATGTTCAGATAAAATATGATACCAGTATAGCATTTTGATACTGACCAAACTAAACCAAGCAAAACCATATGCTTATTATTTTGCCACACTTTGCTATCGTCAGTTTTATATGGTCATATGACACATCTAAATAATGGTTTCCTTGAAAATGTCCTTCTGTTAAGCTTTTAAAAATTGTTTCCTGCATTTGAACACCATAATTACTAACAGTAGTTTTGTCTTTTTTGTTATTGTTGTTTGATTCGTTTTTGTTTTTGTTTGGTTTTCTCTTTTTTTTTTTTTTTTTTTTTTTTTTTTTTTTTCCTCCTTGAATGAGCTTTTGTACAGAATGGGGATTTACCTTCAATTTTTTCCCCAATTTTTTTTTTAACAATTTTTTTGGTTTTGGGTTTTTTTTTTTTTTTTTTTTTTTTTTTTTTTTTTTTTTTTGTGAGGGGACTCCAACCAAGGACCTTGGACATTCTAGGCAAATGCTCAGCCCTGAGCTCCGTATACACAGCCCTGAGTGCCATAATTAAAACAGCTATAGATACCAATACTTTGGTACAGAAACACCTCAAAATAGTTTTCATGCATGCTAGTGTTTAGAATACGTGTAAACAGTGGGAGCTGCTTCATCTAAGGTAAGAATTGTTTAAGGCTTTGGTTAAGGTTAGGAAGTCACTCTAAATTACTTGAGATATTTTTGTTTCATCTCTAGATCATAAACAACTTTGCATTAGATGTTCTTAGTTACTGTGTCTGTGACAATCACAGTGGGCAGTGGAGCACGTGAAAGATAGCGCAGGAAGCAGGTGCGAGGAGGCTAAGCCAGTCTTTGTCCCCAAGAGAAACTACTGTCTGTATGGGCTGTCCGAGTTAGACGTGAGTCGGTCGTCGGAACGGGCAAATGAACTCGCCAGGGCTCGGAAAGAGAAAACACAAGGAATCCCAAGTTAGAGAGCAAATGTGTCTTCACAGCTCATGTGTGCTCATATGTAAAATTCTTTTAGATTATTTTCCTTCTATTTTTCAGTAGACCATAATATTGAATCTCCATTTTATTTGTAACTGAAAATGTACTTAAAATTTACTTATTGTTTTGTACTATTTGTTTTTTCAATAAACCTAACCAATATTAATTAATTTAAATAATATTTGCAAAAAATTATTGTTTTGAAAAATAAATTTTGGTGTAAGGCAAAGACTTAGTGTATCGGCTACTAGAAGAAATCAGGAGACTACTGTAAAGATGAAAAGACCCTGTGCACCCCCTGAGTGAAAACACAGTAGTGTCTGTAAGCTGACATCTACAACTGCAAATGAGCTGAAAACCAGAACTGACAGTCTCACCAGGAACATTATGAGCACTGAGTATTTCACTGACTAAGCCAACCACATAGAGGTTGTAAGATCTTATCAACAAGCCTCACTTCTGCATTTAAAGCTCAGGATTCTGCTACAGAACTCCTTGTGATAGTTATAAATTAATAGACTTCCATTATCACGTACAGCATACTGACATGATTTTCTTGTGTGACTTTAATAAATACTATCTTATTTTTTAATGACTGTCTTCATAATCTATGAATGCCACCAGCTCGACTCTCTGGAAAAAAAGTTCAGTAATCTTTTCAGCAGAAGCCTGATGGGTTTCTTTGAAATCATGAAGGTTTGTTGTTATTTTAATTTGATGAAGCACAGCACTCAAGAAGGAAGTTTAGAGCAGTTAAGTGGCTTGGACAGAACATGCTACATGGAGGAATTTTCTATATGTTAATCAGGTGCTATCATTTTGTTCACAAATAAAGCATCTGCCAATGAACTTAATATATAAAGAGAATGTATAGAGTGAGGGATATAACATTAAGCTATTATACCATAGTAAATATTCAGAAAACAGTTTTGAATTTTGTTTCAGTCTCTAGATTCAATATAGAAATTTAAAGATTCTAATTTTGTTGGGCTAGAGAGATAGCTCAGCAGTTTACAGTACCTACTGCTCTCCCAGAGGACTTCAGTTCAGTTCCCAGAACCAACATTAGGACCCTCACAACCACCTGTAACTCCAGCTCCAGGGAATCTTACATCATCTTCTGCCTTCTGAAGGTACTTGCAATCACATGCAAATACCCCACCATACACAAATAGATACATACATATAAATTTAAATGAAAATAAATCTTTTGATATTTTAATTATGGGTATTTTAATTGTATTTAAGTGTGAAAATAGATATAATTTCAAACAATGTGCTGTGTATTCTCAAAACCATATCTATGTACACATGCATTTATATTCATATGTCCATGTACATATATGTATATACTTGCATGTGACTGATGGATTTAATTTTCTAAGCTGCAGTTCTGGAAGCACATGGCTGTCATTTCTTTTACCACTGTTATTACTTTCCCCCTTGACCTCTGACTTGCTTTGTTGAGTCTTTGATCACTGACTACTAGAAACCAAAACCAAATCAGGTCAAGAATGAGTATTGTGTTAAAGCAGAGTCCTAAGTCTCAGTGCAGCAGTGAATTTGGAAAATCTGTAGTAGCACTAGCTATTTCTCAGTGTTCCACCACCCTATCCTTGTTCCTAGCTTTCTTACCTCCAAAACAATACATCTGAGATCATTATCCAGATTGAATTAGGTTTATTTATACTAATAATATATTCCCAAAGTAATAATGGCTCAAACAAGATATGAAGCAACTGTCTCACCTGAAAGAAACCTGGAAGTAGCCACTTCTGCGAGTTTGGAGATGCTGTGTTGACTGGACAACTCACTGAGATGCTACTTGATGGCTGCAAGGCTCCAGTTCTTTTTCTAAATCCAATATTAACTACTAAAATTCTATGTTTTAACCACTGTACCATAAACAACAGAAAGAAAGAAGGAGGAAAAAATATCATCTGTTTTAAGGTTGTCAAACCTAAAACCCCAAGCTTGAACTAACATTCTAATAATCAAAGTTTAGATTCCACTATCCCAGCAACAAGGTAGATCAGGAATTACAGAGCCTTATTTAGGAGACCAGGTTCACAGCCTCAAGTATGGGGCACCATTATCAAGAAAGAAGAGCTGGGCATAGTGACACAAAACTTTAATCCCAGTACTTGGGAGACTAAGGCAGGAGGATCCCTGAGATCCAGGCCAGTCTGGTCTACATGGTGAGTTCTAAGCCACCTGGGCCTACAGGGAGACCCTGACTATATACAACAACTAGTACTATCTGACACAATCGCACAGCAGACTGTGTTGCTTATACTACTGTGGATGAATGTTTCTGCATTATATTTTTTTGGATTATTTTTTTCTAATTCTAACATCACTGAATCCAAGCATATGACAGTTTCATAATACAAAGGGCAGGACTAAGTGTGATCCCCAGAACTCAGCGTGGTCACCCAGCCAGAGTTTAATAGCAGATTTTGCTTCCCCCAGCAGGAGGCAGCCTCTCCTACCATCTTCCACACACAGGAGATTAATCACTTCACAAGGGTCCTACTGTCCCTGCTGCTAAAACCTAAAGCCAGGTTTCCCAAATTTTAAGTGTGTTTTCCTCTTAAAAGGCAGTGTCTGAGGCCTGCCCTACAAGAAAGGAAGGAGAACAAAATTCTCCTTAAAGCAATCCAACAAGAAGTATGTCTTTTGAAGTACCCAACTAAATGATTTTAAATGTTTGTATGGAACCAGCCTTGGTGAACATGTCTGTATCTCAGTCCTTGGGAGACTGAGGCAAGAGGATAAAGAGTTAAGGTCAGCTTGGGCTACATAGAAAGTTTGAGGGCCACTGGGAGCTAGATAACAAAACCATATCTCAAAAATGGAGAGAGATGAGAGAACACAAAAACTCTTATTCTTTGTAAATTATTTGTTTCTTTGGAAGCTGATATTGAGACTTAACCCTCATTATGTCATATGATATCATGAGATGAAGTAAGGCCTTAAAGAGGTGATTAAGGGCTCTGCCCTCGGGAATGGATTAATTCATTTATGTACTCAATGACTCAGGAGTTATCCTGAGAGAAAGCCAACTTAAAACCCAGCTTGGCCAGGTCTCTGACATGGTCTCTGTCTTTCATGATAAACCATCAATAGATTTGTACACTCAGCCTTAGACCAGAGTCAAATATCTTTTCTCTATAAATTATCCAGTCTGTGGTGTTGTGTTAGCAGCAACAGAAAGGTCTAAAATACCAATCAAGGATCAACAACACAGGAGGCTTCATCAAAGTCTGCTGTCCAAGTCTGAATATCTATCCCTCCGAAGGGCTAAGCAGTTCAATCTTGTTCCTTTTATAAGAAGGAATTATCTATTTGAGTATCTAGAAGTCTAAATTTTGATGCCAGCTGTTGACAATAATTTTCTTAGAAAGTTCTAGCTAAGGGGCAGGGGTGAGGAGTGGTTCCCTGAAAGTTCAAGCTTTATGCCACTCACTCTGTTGAAGAAAACAGAGGAGGAAATCCCAGTCCTCCATGACTCACTGGCCCAGGTCCATCTACAGTAACACCAGATTGCTTCTGCTGGTCCTGTGATTGCCTTGAATCTTGATTGCTGCATGGGCTTTGACACATGTGTACACTCAGTAATGTTGATGGAAACTTAATAAATAGATGCGGGATGTCAGATGTCATTCCTGAAGCAAAATTTGAAAATACGGTATTTGATTCATTTGCTTCTTTATGAAGATGACAAAAAAGTTCACTCTCTTTGGACTTGCTCACCCTGCAATGTACACTTTCAAATAAAAAACCGTCTCTACCAAATAAATAGCAGAGAGTAAAGCATCACTGAAGAAGTGACATCAAGAGCCTTTGCTGGAATCCTTGTCAGAATGGAGGTGTTTCCTGATGCTCTTTTTAGCTTTCTGTAGCCCTTCAGTTTGATTCCTGTTTCCTAATTAGAATTTATTCCCGTGATAGATAAGACAAATTATTCATTATGGATGACCTTCTCACTGAGGACCAGGGGATAAGCAGACCTCTGCAGCTGGTGAGAAGGCTCACGGAACAGCAGCAAAGGCAGTTCTACACTGCTGCCTCCTCTGTCAAGCCAGGGAGATGAAGAAATGCCATTCATTTCAGAAGGCAAAAGTGTGACTCACATCTTCGATATAAGAACTCACTGGAAGACAATGAAGGTGTAAGTGATCAGTGCCTGATATATACATACATACATATATATGTATGTGTGTATGTATGTATGTATGTATGTATGTATGTATGTATATGCCAGGACACAGTTTAGATATGAAGCAAGAGAGTATTTGCAATTCTGTTGCTCCCATTATTTTAATTAGTTGTTACTTTTATTGAATATTAGTACTTGTCTTGTGATTCAGTGCTGGAGTGATTCAGTATGTGAATAATAGATTTTCGGTCTGAGAGATGCCTTTACTTCTCATACACTTCCTTAGTGTTTAACATAGCCCTGAAGTTACAAAAATTCAAATAAAAAAAAGATTCATTTTTACCATGTTATTTCTCAATAATATCAGTGCATGGTATACTTTAAATTCAAATACTACAGTTAGGTGAGGATTTGGTGTCGACATATGTACAAAATTAGTCTCTACTTTTGAAAGCCTGTAAGTCCTTCAGAAAACAAAAAACAACAAAAACAAAGATGAGGTTTAGCCATTCTTTTGACAAGGGCGGTAGGGAAATGGACAAAATTAGTGTACTTACAGGGCAACCTTGAAGACCATAATGATATGGTGCCTCTCAAATGCTACAGTAATGGAGCACAGAAAGCAGCAAACAAACTTATCACGCAGATATTGTACATATCAACCTCATCAACCTTAGCTCTAAAAGTAAAAGCAATGTATAAAATTAATTTCAGCTTCCCTAAAAGAGGAAGACAGTGAACAAAGGACTAACGACCTTAGTGATATTCATTTTTATAGTTTCAAATGCTTTTCCTCAAGTGCAAGTAAAACATTTTTATGCTGAAAAAAACAGAGGATGTAAGAATCAATAAGAAATATTGTTAATTACAGGATACTGGAACTGATAAGATAAAATTAATAATAAATTCTGGCTAATAATAAAATACTGTATTTTAATAGAAATATCAGTAAATTTTTATTTAATAAAAAATTTTAAAACTATTAAAGTAGTTTTCACATAGCTACTTTTTTAAAAAATTAAGAAGTGTCTAAATTAAAGAAATATTTAACTAATTACAGCAGAATCTTGGTATTATACTTTAACTTAATTATACAGTATGAGAAACCCATTCTAAAATAGCATCTCAAACTCAGCTTAGAGGATCAATTATGTGGACAGTGATTTAACTTTAACTTTGGTCTCTAATAATTAAATTTATAGCTAACTACCAATGTAGTTTATAACTGTTCTGCCTTAAATGTATATGTTTAAGAAACTAATTTACAGATAACTGTCTAGTTAAAACCTCTCAGTGGTGAGAGTATAGTTCAATAGTAGAATGTTTGTCTGATATGAGCAAGGCCTGGGGTGGAATGTAGTATACCCCTAAAATAAATAAACAGAAGAAAAAATTATTTCTTATAAAGTTCTGGGTTCAGGAATCACATTTTATCACAGAAGTTCTACTATTTCTTCATCATTGCTGTTTGGGTCTTAAATAATTTTATGTCTCACAAACAAGACTCACTTTTGAAAGACATTTAAAAATGTTTTTGCTCCCTTTAGAAGTCCATTCATAGGGATGTGTTTGGAAATACTGTTACACATGAGCAGCTACCTTTAAACCAGTGAATACAATAAAAATGTTTATAACATGTCCACAGCAAAGAAACATCACTGTGCAATGACAGCTTTTAAAAATGACTGTACCATAAACCATGTGACTAGAATAAATAACTAGAGTTCGTTTCTAGAATAAGGATTATTTAGTATAATTAAACTTGGGATATCATAAATTATTAAAGAATTTTGGAAGAGAAATGAAACAACTGGTTTATAAAATATTTTGAGACACACATCAGTAAAATAAAACTATATTCTAGTCTCTTGTTAAAATGTTAATTGTTGAATTATTTGCCAATAACACCATGTAGCAGCATGATTTTTGAAAGATTAAATGATGACCTTTAAATTTGTCTAATTTCTTCTTTATAGGCACAATTTTATTTACAATCAACTGGAGTTGGTGTTATTTATGTTTATTTACAATTATAAATTTAAAATGCAGAAAACTCAGGACCTGATGCCCAGCTTTAAAAAGAAAACTAAAAACTAAGGAAAATTGCTCTCTGTATTCTCAACCCTGGGAGCAGCTCTCCTGCCTTGGTCCCTCATCCCTGAAAATGTTCATCTCCACCAGCTCCTCCCAGGAGCACCTCTCAACTACCGAGTCCACTGCTGTCTGCAGGGGTGTTGAACCAACCAGAGACACCGGCAGATCCGAGCCTCAGCAGCTTACCAGTCCCACGTCCCCTGACCTCATCCATCCCTAGCTGCAGTTCCAAATCAGTGCCGTTTCCAGGGACATGGGCACAGCTTCCAAGCTCGTCGGGGCTGGGGATGCCACGGTTGCGGGGACTGGGATTGGGGCTGCGTTTGGGACCCTCGTCATTGGTTATGCAGGAACCATCTCGGAAGCAACAGCTCTTCTCCCATGTGATTCTGGGCTTTGCCCTCTCCTAGGCATTAGGCTCTTTTGCCTAATGGCTTTTCTCATCCTCTTCATCATGTGAAAAGCTGTCTCCACCTCCCAGAGTTCTTCCTCCCATGTCTCCTCCAGCCTGTGTGTTTCCTGTACCTCCCAGGAAGTCTGAGGAAAGTGGTTGACTCAGGGTTTGACAGGGAGAAGACAAATAAATACTGTATTAATATGAAAAAAAAGATGCTGCAAAAGATTACCAGTCAGTTCAGCTTAGGCTTCCAAAGAGATTTCTATTTTTTAAGAAAATATCCTCTCCCAGAAGGCTATTAATAAAGCAAGTTAAAAGGAAAATTAAATCTTGGCTGAGATTAAACGTATGAGACAAAGCAGAAAGTTAGAAGTAAGACTAAAAAGATGACTCTTAGCATGATGGAAGGTTAAGAAGGGTGCTCCCTGGGGCGCTGGTGAAGACTTGCATCCTCAGTGTGTACACTACCAACAATGGATGATAGCCTAATTAATGATATTTCATTTTCCTGAAAAAATATGCCATTGTGAAAAGAAGATAAAATAGTGATTGGAAAACACAAAGTTAGATGACGCTTAGTGCAAAGAATACTTAATTGCAAACCTAAGAAATAATTTAAATTACTTGCACATTTTGATGGATTCTCTAACCTCTTCAGATATTATTCTGAACAACTCGATGAACCAGTGCAATCAGCTATGAATGCATCAGCACATGTTGAAAGTAGAGTTAAAATGTGAAACACTATTAAATAGAAAGTGATTGTAGCTGTTTCATTTAGAAGTGCTGCTCTTTGAAAAACGAGGTCAGTTTAATATTTGTATAAGACAGAAAAGGTCTAAACAAATGAAAATAAATTAATGAAACAATTTGGAAGTCTGATAAAAAGCATCCCAAACCATGCCTGCTGTGTAGAAACTGGGTATACAGATTCAGGGACCCTTCCCAAAGCTCATAGTAAAACCCTTCGTTTGACAGACACTAAGTTTCTCCTGAGTCCTAGGCCCCATGTCTAGAAATTCTCCCCTCTCTCTCTCTCCTCTCCTCTCCTCTCCTCTCCTCCTCTCCCCTCCCCTCCCTCTCAAATCAAGGTCTGATTTACAAAGCACTGTTCCTAAGTGTGTCAGTGTATAAATCTTGAGTAGTGGAACCTTAAGGGAGGAACCATCTTGAATAGGAACATTTGGCAAATGTTAAACAGAGTAACGGAAAGATTTAGTGATTTTTCTGAAGGTCACAAAACAGTTGAAGGACCAACCTGGGAAGGAACTCTGGTCCCGTCCCTTCTGTACAACACTGAAAATCTCAAGATGCTCTGCGCCGCTTTCTACTGAGGAAATCACTAGGCTCCTGCTCAGAGCCTCCAGATGATAACGTTGAGAATTTTCTGAAAATATTAACTTGGCTTCATAGTTTGATGATGAAATGACTGATACTTAAGTACAACACATATTGACACATATTTTTGCATGTGAATGTGTGCTGTGCATGTGTTTATGTGTTTGCATGTGTGTAAGCCCATGTGTGTGTACTTGTATGTATGGAGAATGGTGTGAGATCATGTGGTCCTCCACTCCTCTTCCTTTTCTGTATTAATGAAAAGTCTTTCAGTTTGAACTCAGACCTCACCAATTCAGACAGTCTCCCTAGACAGCTGCCCTTGCAGGAACCTTGTTTCTTTCTCCAGTGCTGGGATTGGAGCAGAGCTGCCTGGCCGCTCTGCATTGGCACGGGTGTGGGGGTCCGTAGGCCTGTCCTCACTCTGGAACTGCAAGTGCTCTATGACCGAACTGTTTGCTCAGCTTTACAGTTCCTTTTGATATAAGATGTTAACAAATATAATTACATTTCGGGACTTCATCCCAGTACCTAGTTATGAATGTTGCATTATCTTATTTATTTGTTAGCCAATAAATTTATCACTAGACCAAAAGGAAAGAACTGTATCTACATCCTAATAGGAATGATGAATTTCTGTTAAAACAGCTACTTTTAGCTGTTTTTTTTTTTTAACTAAATGCAAAAGGAAATGAGCCTTTACAGTCCTCAGAACATAAAATGGATCTGCAATCCTCAGGATACCTATGACAAACAATTTCCAACTAATCTCCCAAAGCGAGTAACATTCTGGATAAAGTTTATATGCATAAACTTGTTTAAATATTCAGTCACTCAATGAGAGCCACTTTGGGGGGAAGGGCAGCATCTCACTCTGTTACCTAGGCTAATCTGGAACTCTCTCTGTAACTAGAGGTGGCCTAGAACTCTAGGCAATCCTCCTGCCTCAGCCTCACAAGAGCCACTAGACCTAGCTATCAACCACTTTTTAATTGTACACCTATCATACTAAGGCCATATATGAAGCAGCAAACAACTGCAGAACTACGTTCCTAACATTTGAGTTTCCAGAGACCAGGTTAAGAGGAACTGTAAGCTGACAAATGCACTTGCCTTAATCCATTCTTGAGAATTATACTGGGGGTACTGAGATACAGCTAAAGCTTTATATTTTTTCAGTATTAGTTAGACTGTATCAAATTAGTCTTCACTTTACATGTAATTCATTTGCCTTTCTTTACATGTTTTGCTAAGTGTAGATTGTTAGTGTTGGGCTTTTGTATTGCATTGTTTTCTATCTGAGACAGAATCTCACGTATCCCAGGTTGTGTCAAAAATCACAGTGTAGTCACTTATGCCTTGAGCTTCTGATTCTCCTTCTACCTCCAAAGTGCTGGGGTTATAGATGTGTGCTCTCACACCTGGCTCACACAGTGCTAGGGTTGGATCCAGGACTTCATACCTGCTAGGAAAACCCTCTACCAACTGAGCTACATCTGCAGTTCTGGTTAGTGTTGGTTTGGTTTTGAGCAATGCTAAACACTCACCTAGAAAACTATATTCTATTGAGCGTCCTAAAGAAATGGATAATGTAAAGTCATGAGGAATGACCTACATTTAAAAAACTGAAGACTAATTCAATAACTCTATAAAACTCAAATGATGAGGAATAAATAACTACTGCTGAATTGCACTCACAGCGCTGAACAGACAGAATCCAATCACGCTTTACACTTAGGGAAGGATTAGACACTGTTGTTGAAGTCCTGCAAAGCGTCACCAGGCTCCTGAGCACTGGCCCTTGTGGGCGTGATGAACACACTCTGGAGATCTTCGTGTCACCTGAACACCAACCTCCTATATTTAGCTGTGATAATGTTAAAAGCATGATATCTGATATGCAATGTGTACCACACTGTGTTACATACACCATCCTCCAACAGGCAAGCATTGTTGATTCCGTGTAATGGAATCAGTTGATGATCACCAAGTGTCCAGATTCCACTCAGTATGAAATCTCAAGCCGATTCCAGACCTTCACTATGAATACTTTGCAGAGCAAACTTGGACCTTTCAAGAACATCTCAAGGAAATCCTGCTGAGGCTGGTACTTAGAAACAGAAGGACTATACAACCAATCATAGAAGTGCTAGGTTTTCACATTGCAAGACACACCAATGCACAGGACCTTCCCAGAAGGTCATAATCAGGAAGGCGGCTTAAAGTGACTTCATCTCCTTGTGCTTTATTTCGGTGAAAGTTGAGCATTGTGGCTTTATGTGATTGCAATATTTTCAAACATTAAACATGAAGATGGAGAGATGCTGTTAAAAGTGGATACCGACTTGCCAAGGATTCCAATTCTGTTTCCAGCACACATGTCAGGCAGCTCACAGTTGCCTGTAAGTCTACCTCCTGGGGAATCTGACAGCTCCTTCTAGCCTCCTGGAACTCTGCACTCATGTGTACACATACACACACACACACACACACACATGCATACATGCATATAATCATATACGTATAATTAAAAATAAAAAGCTAAGATGTCCTATTATCCCAAGGAAATGTGTTGAGAACAGTTTTTCAAATATGCTTTTCTTTCACCGAGGAAATAATTTTTGATTGAAAATTCTTAATGCTTTTCTTAAGTAATGTAAAGACAATGGATCCAGATTTACACAGAAGCCTCATATCTATCCCTTTATACAATAAAGACTTCCTCAAACAACACATTTTAAAATGATTTTCATTTAACAATGAGCAATCTTAAAACTATAAGCATCATTAAACACTTTGTGCTTCTTTGCATGATACCATTTTCTTGAAGAGAAGAATAAACTTCTAGTTTTAATAAGGAAACATAATCTAGATAAAGATTGAGAGATATTTATATAAAGTATGCATAATACTTTATAATTTGCTTTTGCTAATTTTTTAGAAAGAATAATATTATCTAAGATATTCTCTGTCTTCTGTTACCTTTGGGATGAACTAAATGGGAAGAATGTGTGGCAGATAGAGTATCTTATTTTAGGGCAATGATTTGTTTTTTAAAAATGAGTACTGTATTTCAGTATACAATTTCTAAAGCAATGCATTTTCATATTTAAGCCTTTTGAAGTCAGTGTCTGTTATATCCAATTGAAAGTCAACTTCATTTCACTAAAGAAACAACAGCACAAATGGAGCCAGATCACTGAGCCTCTTCTCATTTAATACTACGAAGTTCATTTATTCCTTCCTTCAAAGGGAGTCTTCACCCTAGCTTTCCTCTGGTGGTGAGTGATTCTAACCTTCTCCACCTCTGCACGTGTGTTGCAAACATATTCTTACTAAGCCGTGAAGACATCCATTCACAGCTGCACCAGGCAGCCTGATCCAGTCATCTTCACGCAGTATTTTCCGGAATCTGTCTATGTCTCCTGAACCCCATTCTGCTACTCTTGTTCAGGTATTTGTTGTCTGTTTCTTTGCCCATTTGCAGACTTTCCTGACCCTTGCCTTTGATAACTCTCTGGAGTCCATCACTGAGATGACTCGAATTCCCCGCTGAATCACTGCCCAATTTCTAAAGAAAGAAAAAAAAAACAATAAAGAAGTATTTTTTAAAATCAATAAACACTTTTGTGATAGTTGAGCAGTTGAATCACCTTTTCAAACTCCCCAAGTAGCCATCTCTCATGGGTCTACCTTCCTGCAATAATCTCCAAAAGGGAGGACCACTGGAGTAAGACTCCATCAGGTCTCTGAGAGTATAGGCTTACAGCAAAACAGCCTAAGTTGTCACCCAGGGTAGTTACTTGGACTAGCTGTGGGATTTCAGGCCAGTCACGTAACATTTGGTCCTCATTCCTCTCTCATGTAGTGGAATCACTCTGGGAACATTTTGCCCACCTTAGGTTAAGCTGGAGAGAGTCTGGGGGTGCTGCATAGGGCCAGGGCCATGACTGTGTCCATAAACTCTTGTGCCTTGGTGGTTGGTTTCAATTGTTTCCTTGTCATTGTAAGTTCCTTAGAGTCAGATGACACAGCTGTTCATCTCTGAGACGATTCCATCTATACCAGAGAGATTCGTGATAGTTATTTGTTCAGTCCTGGAATGTAATGAAGGCATACCCCTACTTTCTAACCATCAAATGTGCTGATGAAATGAATGTCATTTCTTTACATTAGCTCCACTTAAACCTATGTTAATACATTTCTTTAGTTTCTGTACAGTACAGTGCACCAGTTTTAAGAATACAATCTGATGAACTTTGGTAAACTCAAATAATCACCAGCTCAAGCAAGGTCCATGACTGCTCACTGCCCTCAAATTTTCTCTTGCCCATTTCTGTCTGTTCCCCCAGCTCCTTTCAACCAAAGCCAATCAACTGTCTGCTTTCTATAATTTTAAGTTAGTTTGCCTGTGTGGTAGTTCTAGTTTTCTTAAGGCAGAATTGTTATATTTGATACAGAACTGTAACTGAGGCTGTCAGGAACCAGGCAAGGGAAAACATTTTGAATATCGATTGTTTTCTAAACCTTGAAGCTTGAATCTTGTCTTTTTATTTTCACTTTCTTAACTCAGCCAGTTCTAACTCCTGATCCTTGAGCCTCCTGTAAGGTTAAAATGGAGCACTGGTGAAGTGCCCCAGCCTGGACCCAAAGTCCCAGATGACTTCTTGACCCATTGTTCCTTAAGGACAGCAGTTAGTGATCAGAAAGAGGATGTGTGCAGGAATGTTGGGGTACTATCCCAGGAGGGGCTCCCCATGGCTCTGTGGGCACAGGCTTTCAGGGGACACCGTGATGGCTGCACCTGGGTGAAACCTGGCCAGAGAGGGACACATCTGCAGCCCTGGGGAGCCGGTGGCCACAGGCTGGAAATGGAGCCCAGGCGACTGGGGAGAAGAGGGCTGGAGGCCGGACATGGTCTGCAGACTAGGGCTGTGCTCACACTCACACAAAAGAGGCCGGAAAGGGACCGGAGGAAGCGGTGCGTCACAGGGGATGGCGCAGCAGGACCCCAGGCGCCCGCCCAGCTCCGGGACAGGCCCGCACTGCCCGCCGCGCTCTCCCAGCGCCCGCTCCGCGGCTTCCAATGAGACTCTTCTGGCTTCTAGGTGAGTGTGGCCGGCGGGGAGGACCGCGGGCATCCTACTCCAGAGCTCGCCACTTTTACATCTCGCTCGGTGGAGTTCCAGTGGCAAGGATTTCTCTGAGGAAAACTGATGCAGTTTCTCAGGATGCTTTTCTGAGTGGCCTTTTCCATCGGGACCTTGACATCTAAGGCCCAGAACTGCTACCTCTTTATTCTTCCTGGAGAAATCCCTAAAGTCTGTCAAGCCTT
The DNA here is from genome assembly GCF_000622305.1 of Nannospalax galili. NCBI lineage: Eukaryota > Metazoa > Chordata > Mammalia > Rodentia > Spalacidae > Nannospalax > Nannospalax galili. The sequence goes on along the minus strand of NW_008360332.1, from coordinate 299,259 downwards.
AGACTTTGACCTTTCTTGTGAACTCCCTCAAGAAACCTGGGAAATCTAAACCATGAGCCCTTTAGGGAAGCTTCCTGACGTTTTAAGGCGATTGCCTGCCCAGCTTTGGGTTCATTTAAAAATCCCATTTTGATGATGCGTGGGTAAAGATCATAAATCACTTATTTGAAGGCAGTTAATTCTGGTTTAGGAAATATAGTCTTATGTGTAGTGTCGGCTGGGATTTAGCTATGAATGTGTACGAATCTCTTGATACCAGGTAAGGACAATGTATCTCGGATGACTCTTTTCAGAGCAATGGCTTTGTGATTTCTGTTCCTCCCAAACTCGCTCTTGAGAAGTCTGAAACAGCAAGAGAACAATCCATGATTTTTCTTATCTTTTCCTAACTTTGCTCAAAGCATCACTTTAAAATATAGTTTCATTTATCATGTTGGAGAGGTGTTCCTTGTATGAAAGATCAATTCTTAGTATGTTGAATCTTATTTTAATTTCTCCTAATATAAGATATTGTAAAAGAAATTTAATTTTGTCATGAAAAATGTAGAACAATTGCCAGAACATGGAGCTGGGGAGGGAGGTGTCAGAGAGTCAGGGTCTGAGTCAGGGAGGGGAGGAAAAATTGGGGTGGTCAGAGAGCAGGTTGGTAGGGGATGGGGGAATGCATTAGTTCTTCTAGAAGTTACAGTAAGCTCTTAAAACTTAAGATTTCAGATTTAAAAGACCCAAATACCCAATTTCCCTTGATTTCTGGAGAGAGAGAAAAAAATTATTCCAAAAGCCAAGAAAGCAAAATTGCTTTACCTACAGAAGTCCTTCACTTCGGGTGGGGTAAGGGTGGCTGAGCCTGGACACCCAGGCAATAGTTTCATTATAAAGGTGGACTGGATTCTTCATTATATTTTCATTTTATTGAGGTTTACCTGATAAGGTTCACGTGGAGGGAATCTTAGCTGCTTTCCCCTGCCCTTTACCCAAATAAGTCCCTGGGAAGTTTTCATAATCCTGGTGTTTTTCAGTGTAACGGGACAACGGGACGGTGACTGCTTTTGACAAGGTCCTTTTTTGTTTGTTTGCTCAGTGGGCTTCTCTACTTTGTTGAATTGTTCCTTTACTCAAAATTGCACCAAGACACCTTGTCTGCCAAATGCAAAGTGTGAAATCCGCAATGGTGTGGAAGCCTGCTACTGCAACCTGGGGTTCTCAGGAAATGGTGTCACCATTTGTGAAGGTAAACAGTCTTTTGATCTCTTTTGATCTCATTGTGAAACTGAGGTCTGATGTCATTCTTTCTGACCTCCAGAAATGAGCTTGCTTCATCTAAACTGTTAGAGCTAGTGCTATTGGAAAACAAAAACATCCAGGCAAACCAAAAAGCCTTAGTTAACTTGCCAATAAATATGAACTTCTTATGTCAAAACATATCACTTATGATTGAGTTTAATGATTCCATGTATATCTTAATTTTGTTTTGAAAGTTAAGATTGTTCTTTTATTACTCTAGAAAGTTCAATATCAAAGAAAAGAGCAAGTGACCTAGAAAGCTGACGAAATCAGTCCGTATCAGATGTGTGATGTTTAGAGACTTTCTGTAGTAGAGAACTAAAATAAAGTTCAAGGTAATAGAGAGTTGTGGGTGGCGGTGCACACTTCTAATCAGAATGCTTTGGGTAAAGTCAGGCAGAAGGGCTGCAGTTTTTAGAGCAGCCTGGCCAACACAGAGAGATCCTCTCAGAAAGGAAGATAGAAATCGGGAGGAGGATAGAATGAGAAAAAAGGAGGAGTGAGAAGGGAGGAGAGAGAGAAGGGGAAAGATAGATGGAGGAAAAAAAGGCAGGGGGAAAAGAGTAAGAGACAAGAGAAACTTAAAAGTATAGTCTTTTTCTGAAGTAAAATCTGCTCATAGAACTTCATAGTAGAAAACAGAAATTGCTAGAAAGGGTCTTTCTAGGGTGTGGCTTAGCTGCTTGACAGGAGATGCAATGGAGATCATGTCTCGGGTGGGATCACTGCAGCCAGCACGCCCTCCCACCTGGACAAGGCCCATCACTCTTTATTTCTCCTCTCTCTCGTGTTCAACAGCATTTACTTTAAGCTAGGCAGTACAGAAATGTTCTGTACAGACAGACAGAGGGGGAAATGTTCCAAGTATACAAACTATTTTTCGACTATAATTAAGTAGCAAGTTCATATTAGAGCTGTGTGGTGTTATCCTAAATGTGTTTAAGATCACACGGTCTTCCTGGAATTAAACCGGGATATGGTACTTTGTTAATATTGCATGTGGTTGGTTATAGCATAAACAAGTGTCTTGTGACTCAACTTGATAGGCTCTTAAAAAAAGATTAAATATGCAGTATATAGTAAAACCAAACCTCATCATAATTAGTTTAACACTTAAGAAATACACAGCAAAGATGCAGTTTGCTTAATGCTACATTAGATTAGCTGTTTCTGTTACTACACACAGCAAGAATTTGTAAAATGCTATTCTACAGGCACAACAAAATACCTTCCATAAATAATCATAGATTTTTAGTGTGTATTTAATTGAATAGCATTAAAGTAAGTTGATAGCTGAGTGACCTTCAAAATATTGCATCTAACGTATTAGCATGCTTCTGCACTAATCATTAGTAATTGCGCTGTGGCATTTACAGCACTTTGCCTTTCTGTGATTTAGCTACCTCTCAGCTGTCCTGATTGCCATCATCAACATCAATAAATTTTCAGCTTGGACTTTGGCACCCAACTAGCTGATAATCATGACTTAAATGATTTCTTTTAGAAATACATGTTCCGTTCCCTAATGTAACCCCCCTACAGACTGTAAAATACAAAAAATATTTTCTGTTGGGAAATGTAAATCTTCAAAGGCTTTTGACCTGCAATTTCTTCTTATTCAGAACACAATTGGTATTGGGAATTAGTTGTCTTTCTAAATTCATTTTAAACATAAATGTCTTTTCTATTTAAAGAAAGTTCCATGCTCACTTGTATCCATAGTCATTATCCTCTGAGTTTAATAAAACTGCTTAAAGAATGATTTTCACATTTTCATATCTTATTACCGCATGGACAGATTTTTCAATTCATTCTCAGAAGGCATACTAATATGTTCTCCAAAATTAAACTTAAAGTATTATATTCTCAGTCACTGAATAGTCCAGATTATATGTTGGGTGTGAGGATCTTTTTGTTAGATTTTTTCATCTCTAAAGAGATTCCTCATATTCCTTTAAGATTTTGCAAGATTTTTATTATGTCAGTAAGAGAAATTGGGCAGGAACTCAGCTATAAAGATTCAGACTTACTCAGGAATAGAAATTGTTTTCTTTCTTTTTAGATTTTATTTGTGTGTGTGCGTGTGTGTGTGTGTGTGTGTGTGTGTGTGTGTGTGTGCGCGCGCGCGCGCGCGCCTGCTTGTCTCCGTATGCCTGCCGTGCCTGTGGAGGCCAGAAGAGGGCAGCAGATGCCTTGGAACTGAAGTTACAGGCAGTAGTGAGCATGCCCATTGCAGGTGCTGGGGATCCAACCAAGGTTGTCCACAGGAGCACAAATGCTCTTAGCCACTGAGCCATCTTTCCAGCCCCCAAAGACTTACTTATTTAATTCGTATATGTATGTGTTTGCCTGCCTGGGTTTATATGCCACACATGTGTGCAGAGTCCATGTAGGCTAAAAGAGTGTGCCAGATTCCATGAAACTGGAGTTACAGGTTATTGTAAGCTGCCACGTAAGGTGCCTGGATCTGAACCCAGGTCGTCTGCACGAAAGGCATGTAATCTGAAACAGTGAGCCATCTTTCCACCCTTGGACTGTTTGTTTGTTTGCTTGTTTGTTTGTTTGTTTGTGTCCAGCATTGTCACTATCACCATATGCTCAGTTTAACATTTGCTGCTCTCAAAGATACTTAATAAATATTTTGGTAATAACTCAGTCTTACTAATTGTACAACAAGAGTTAATTTTGAACAAGTCAGATATAAGATGTCTTACAAGGATCCACACATCCAGTTCCAGTAGTAATAAATTAACTTCATTTCATCATCTCCAACTGAACAAATACTCCTTGATCACCCATGTCCTCATCAGTACCATCTCTACAATTGATAATATATGTTGTTTGCTGAATCCAAGGCATTAGTTAGTACAATGACTTTTGTTGTTACTCTTTTCATCTTGGAGGAAATAGTCTCATTGAGAATAAGTGAACAGAGCCTGCTTACAACTGAGAAGCAGAGAGAGTTGCATAGCCAGAGTGGTCTGATTCCTCAGCCTGTCCGATTCCATAGCCTGTATTCTAATCAGAATATTTGGCCACAGGCCTCAGTGTTAAATACTTCCGTGTCCTTGGATTGAAACATAAAAATAAACAACTGTCCTTCACATCCAAAGTATGCAGTGGGAGAGTTAGAGATCTGTATTAATGGTTGTGATATGGTGCTTTAAAGAATATAAACTCAGGTACATTTGTGACCCACTGAAGTTTCCCAAGCAGAAATGGCGTTGCAGCTGAGAACTGAAGGGTATACAGGACTTATTCAGATTCCCAAAATACCAAAGAGAAGGCAGCACAAGTCCAAGCCTGACTGACCGTGAATAAGGCCAGGCTGTTACCATAATGCAACTCTGTTCATCTTTAGAATAAACCGAAATATGAAAAACAGCAAACGAGATATAAACATCGAACCTAGTGGAGTGTTTAAGAGGTTCCAAGTATTTCGTGCAGCATTATGTTGCACGTCAGTTGAGGGTCCAGACAGGATGCTGAAATTATGGACTTGAATCTGTTGACCAAAAAGAAATTGCCACGTGTGCTAGACAGCTTTAGTGTCAGCTTGACAACCTGAGTAGAGGGAGCCTCAATTGGGAAATTTCCTCCATTGGACTGGCCTGTGGCCATGTCTGTGAGGCATCTTCTTGATTACTGAGTGATGTGGGTGGTGCCACCCCTGAGCAGGTGGGCCTGTGTTGTGTAAGAAGCAGGCCAAGCAGGGGTCTAGGGAGCAAGCCAGAAAGCAGCATTCCTCCATGGCCTGTGCTCCAGCTCCTGCCTCCAGGTTCCTGCCCTGAGTTCCTATCTTGGGCTCCCTGACCCAGGAGATGTAAGCAGAATAAACTCTTTCCTCCCCAAGTTGGCAGTGGTCAGAGTATTTTGTCACTGCAGTGGAGAAACAAACTAGAACACCATGTATTAGGTATTGTGTGTTGGAAAGATTGATTAACCTATAGGATAGAGATATAATTTGTAGCATCCCCACCAAAGCCTGTTTTTATAACCCTATACAGACAACAGAACTATGTATTTGTAAAACATAATTAATGACTTTCACTCCGTTTATCTTCAATTTTGAAGTCAAAAATTTGAAGTATAGGCATTGTTTTTTTTTTCTCCAAATTCCAGTAGGACTGGTTATATTAACATTTACTAAACTTTATGCTACAGCTTTCTGCATATGAGAAAAAAGGAACTCTGAAAGTTTAAGTGAGTTTCCCAGTGCCCCAAGCATAGCTGTCAAAGTCAGTACTCAAACTGTGGGATTTCAGCTTTCTAAAGGTGACTGCGAGCATCAATCAACATATTCTTCGTTAACTGACATGGAGTAGTACAGCTTTTACCACAATCAGTAGGACTGTAGCTTTTATATATAAATTTCTTATTTTAATATTTGTATTGAGAAAATAGTAACAATTTATTTGAACATGTGTAGTATATTGGTATTTGAGGGTATTTTAGGAAAAGAAGTTTGTGTAAAAATCTTGGGATTACTATAAAGGCTAATGAAATTATTGATATTTAATCCTTAGAGAGAATTTATTTGTTTGGCAATATATATATTTCTATTCTTTATACATTTCAGCCCGTTTTGGTTGCACTTAGGTGTTTAATTACTGTAGGTATAGGAAATAAGAGAAACCTCATCCCTCAAGTAATTAAGAAATCTTAAAAGCAGTTAGGGAAGGGACGCTAGAAAACGTCCCAGAAACTTTTTGTGTACATCTGAAGCAAAGCACTGGCCGGTAAAGAAGGGAGTCACTTCCATAACAGAACCCTGTTTTCCTTTGGCATCAACTGAGCTATGAGAAGTTAAGGGTAATAAGTCCACCAGTGTAGTATATGTGTGACTGTAAGAATGATGTAGGTGATACGCCCCCTACTGGCAGACACACTCTACGGAGGCCATGTTCCTGGGCCGTCCCTGGGATGAGAATGAAACAATTGCTCCAGGTGAAGACTGGCAGAGTCAGGAAGGACATAATACTGACAGCCTGAACACATGCGTAAACATCTTTTTATAGCTTGGAACACATCTATTGCAAAACATCGTAAGGAAAACAATGAGTTCCTGGTTCCTGCTCTCAGACAGACACTTTAAAAAGCCATGTTCCTGGCCATCATGATGTCTCAGTGGGTAAAGGGGCCTGGCACCAAACCCAAGGGTCTGAGTTTGATCTCCAGGACTTACAGAGTGAAAGAAGAAAATCAACTCCCTTGGGTTATCCTCTGGCCTCTGCACTCACTCCATTACATGTGTGCACTTACGCATAAGTACACATGTACACAAAGAAAATAATTAACTAAAAAACAGTTTTCATCAATATCTAATGATCACATAGTGCCTATTGAACTCTTCTGGAAGAATGCTGTAGTTAAATTTCAGAACAATATAAGACCCATAAGGTAAGAGAAACTGTCATAGAACTTTCTAAGCAGGGAGACTAAATCACCTATGAACTCAGAATTTGGAAGATGCACAAATTCAAAACATTTACAAGCAAGGGGCTGGAGAGATGGCTCAGCAGTTAAGAGCGCTGACTGCTCTTGAAGAAGACCTGGGTTCAGTCCCCAGCATCCACATTGCAACTAACAACTATCTATGACTCCAATTCCAGGTGACCCCGCATCCTCTTCTGACCTCCGTGGGCATTGCATACATGGATGTACTTAACATACATGGAGGTGAAACACTCATACACAAAATAAAAATAAATAGATGAGAAGATTACAAGTATAATTCTGCTTGGCCTAACCCAAAAGTAATAAGGGCAAATGATTTATTCCCATAATAATAAAAATGAAGCTCGTACAAATGGGCTTCACAAAAGAAGAGGTAGGTGAAAAGTAGACAAAGAATAAAAAATATGTGTATAGATGTGTGATGTAGCTGAACCTGAGTCAGGTAAGGCAGTTAGCCATCATGCCTCAACTCTATTTTACAAACACAGCTATCATTTTGAATATTTAATGACTTTATCATTTCCATAAAAGAAGTGTAAACAAATATCATCCTAACCTCTAATCTTTACATATTATTGCGATTTCACATTTACCCCCATAAACATACAGCTTGAGCATCCCTAACGCAAAGTCCGTATCACTCACTCCGATTCGTGCAAAATGAATCAAAGACCTTAAATAAGATCTGAAACTTTGAAACTGCTGAAGGAAAACACAAGTAGAAGTTCAAGTTATAGACATAAGTGAGGTTTTTCTTTCTTTCTTTTTTCTTTGCCAGACTGAAATTGAATTTAATGTTATGCTACTAGTCAACATATATATGCCATTCCATTTGTTAATTAAATCAAAAAATCCTAAATGGAAAAGCCAACAAGACATGGGGTCTGCATGCCACATTACATCTGTGTTGCAGTGGTGTTGGTATCCCAGAGGTAATGCTGCTTTCTTTGTTTTCCTCCCTTTCTTTCTCTTTTAATTGTGTGGAATTTTCCAGTGCTGTTTTGTCAGAAGTGTAACAGACCAATCCTAAGGGACAATGCCATCTCAAGTAGTTTATTGGGCTTAGCTATATATGGACAGGTGTCACCTGCTACAGAGGGCTGCTGGGGTCTGTCTTGGCCTGGACAGACATTTAACCTTCTGCCAGTGCTTAGATGGGTGTTGTACTGTTCTGCTGTGCCTTGGTCCTCACTTCCTGTGATCAACTTCCCATGGGCAGCCAATAAAATGACATCCTGTTAGTTTTTTATCTGAATACAGTTGTCCTTAACAGCTTACATGAAAACAAGTCATTTGGATGATCCACCGAGACACCAAGAGTTTCATTGCTGTTTGTGGGTTTTGGTGTGTCTGTTTACAGTATCCCTAGTAAGGAACCATTTTTTTAATATTTTATTTTTTTTATTTTATGCATATGCATGTAGTTGCCTGCCACGTAGGTAAGTGCATGCATGCAGAGGACAGAAGGGACTATCAGATCCCCTGGAACTGGAGTTACGGACAGTTCTTAGCTGCCATGTGGGTGCTTGGACTCGAACCCGGGTCTTCTGCAAGAATAGTCAGTGTTCTTATCCACTGAGCCATCTCTTCAGCCCCAGGAATGATTTTTTAAAAAGCCAAAATTCAGATCTTCGGGTTGTGGGTACATGATGTGGTTTTTGCTGAGAACCGAATATGCCAAGTGTCCCCCTGACACATGCCCCTTCGTAATCTCTGTTTATAGAGGCTTGGCAGGATTTGTTGTGCACCTGTGGACACCAATGCAGTCATTATGTGTAGTAGGTAGAGGAGGGTGCTAAGGAGAAGGGGTGCTGTCTGCCTGTCCTCCCAGCTCCCTGTGGTGTTCACGTGTTGCCTAACCTTAGAGGCACAACTTGAGGTCCTGGTGAAGGTGTCCAAAACGAGGAGAAACCAGCCCCACACTGGGTCTGAGGTCACAAAAATCATATTCTAAGCTGAACACTCGTGGTAATGGAAATAAGGTGGCTACTCTGTCACGTCACTTGTCATCTGGGAGGGGCCAGTCTCTCTGCAGGCAGCAGCAGGAAACTCACCGTCTCTCCAGACTTCTCCTATGCTACGTCCAAGTCCACAGAGCTCACAACCGGTCTTGCTTCTGAGGACCATCACCTCTTTCAGGATTTCCTCAAAAGGACTCCAGATGTCCTGAAAATAATCCAAAGACTTGACAAGGAAAATTCATGTAACACAAAAGCTCCTGTACAGCAAAGGACACAATCGCCACATAGAAGGGACAGCCAAGTAAAGAAGAAAGAAATGTCAGATAGGAGATGGATGTTTACAATATACAAAGAACTGCTACAATTAAGCAGCAAAAGCACATCCAAGTAATAAATAGACCAATAAACCGAGTAGGCAGTTCTCAAAAGAAAAAACAAAACTTGCCTATCAATATTTCTAAAATAGTTTTCAGTATCATTCACCACCAGGGAAATGCAAATTAAAATTGTTTTGATTTTCACCTAAGAATAGCATCATCATGCCATCACTGTTACGGCCACTCAGAAAGAGGAAGCCTTAGTCACAGCTACGAGATAGTGGGGATGTGAACTTGTGTAGCCACTGCGGAAACAGCATAGGCGCTCCTCACTGAATGAATAGGGTGTCACATGATGCAGTTGCTCCTTCCCCAGTACACACCTGAGGGACTCTAAGTCACCATATCACAGAGGAACTGCCCACAAAGACAAATGAAATATCATTTGCAAGAAAAAAGGATTTCATAAGACTTAAAGCATCACAGCTCCAAATCTTACTTTCCAGTCTCTCTTAAGACTTCAATTGGTTATACTACTTGATCCCAGTTCTCATCAGGCATTAGCAACTCTCCTGGAGTTCATCTGAAACTTTTGTCGTTTTATGATTATATATTTTAGTCATACTGAACTTACATTTTCGACAGAAGACAGTTGAGTAGATCTTAACACGTGTTTCTTTAATCCCCCCTCTTTTCTTTCTTCCCTCCCTGCGTCCTGCTCTCCTGTCTGTTTTTCGTGTGTATGAGTGTTTTGCTTGTGTCTTTGAATGTGTACAATGTGTGTTCAGGTGCCCATAGAGGCCCCTGGAGCTGGAGTTACAGGCAGTTCTGAAGCCACCATGTGAGTGCTGGGAACCAAACCCAGGTCCTCTGTGAGAGCAGCTGAGCCATCTCTCCAGACCCTTTCTTTTTAAATTATAGTCTTCAGTATGAGTTGGCTTTAGGTATTTTATGCAATGCTTTTAAAAATATTTGAATAACTGCAAATGTATAGCTCCACAATATCACACGTGCATCTTGCTAATATATGTTACCCATATCTTTGGGAATAAGATATATTTTTGGAAAACAAATGTATTTTTTCATACTTAGAAGGCTGATCTCTTATGTGAGTTACTACTGAAATATTGGAAAAGTAGGAATGCTATGTGCCTATATAGCAGTTGTGCATCAGGCCTCTATAAGGCAGGTCTTATGTTTTCTTGAAGTTTCATGCCTCAAATGGGAAGTGGATCCGATAAACTCTAAATTATGTCAAGGCTTGCATTTCAGAATTCATGATTCCTGTAAACTTCATTCAGTTAAATAACATAACTTTTTCAAAACAAAATCCCTTTTTATGCTAGAATGTGGCCCCTTCACTTGTTGACAGAATGGATGTATAGCACAGAGACTGTTTCACAAATCATTTTTCACAAATCAGCTGTCCTCTGTCTATTTCAAAGGCTGATTTTAAAAATTAATGATGTAGGGGCTAGAGAGATGGCTTAGCAGGTTAAGAGTATGGACCATTCTTCCAGAGGACCCAGGTTCAGTTCCCAGCACCCACATGGCAGTTAACAAGTGCCCATCCTCTGGGCTGTATACCTGTGTGAGCTCAGCTCATTCTAAGAAGGCACTCCCTGACCAGGGCACCATTAGCACCTGCCTACTTGGAAGTGTCTGCAGGAATGAGATAGACAAGGGATGTACCACTGCAGTGCACACCAACAAAGACAGGTGCATGAGGATGGTGAACTGTCCTTGTATAGGGGGTAATAATAAGAATAAAAACGAGAATAACAATACATTTTCCTGAGTTTCCTGTCCTTTAGGAATAGCCTGTATGCAGAATAGAGAAGACAGGAATGTCAAACTATGTACACATCGGTGAAAGATACAGTAAGACCACAGAAGTCAAACATTCAGAGCCTATCTCCTAGGTACAACCTCCTTTTATAATATCCCATTCCCTTCTCTTTTCCTTTAACTTTCCCTAGAGGTTTCTCAAATCCCTTCTTGTCTTTATCTCAAAGATTAGGCAAGGCAGTTACAGTGGGGGTTTTTGTTTGTTTGTTTGGTTGGTTGGTTGGTTGGTTGGTTGGTTTTGTTTTCTTTTATTTTGTTTTTTTCTTTTTGGTCTTCTTGAGACAGGGTCTCCCTGTAACCCCAGCTGGCCTGGAACTTGCTATGTAGACCAAGCTGGCCTTGAACTCATAGAGATCTGCCGGCCTCTGCCCCCCAAGTGCTGGGATTAAAGGCAGTAACAGTGTTTTCCTGACCCTAATTGCACGCTTGCCTTGTGACTTTCACATAATCTAATTCTACATCATGAGAATGGTGTCTATACCTGGTAATCGCGAACAATGCAATGAGAGAGAAGAATTAGAGGTCCATTTTATTGAATTCAAACTTTTTAGTCACTTGTAAGTTTTGTGGTTATAATACAGCAATCGTCCTTTTACACTGAGCTCTGGAGCTGGCCAAGCCAATGCACATGACATTTTCATCTTCTTACACCATCTCCTCCTCATTCATGACTGTGATGCATCAGGATACTTCTTCCTGCTGAGCTGGAATGTGACCTCGGACTACACCTCTTAATATTACCAGGCAGGTGCTATAAATCAGTTGAGGCTGACATGTAACTGAAGACTTCTCCCCTCTTTAAAAAGAATGTCTGCATCGATCTTAGGTGAGCCCTCCTGTATTACTGTGCTGACATGTGATGTGTTAAATATAGTATGTAAACAAGTGCTATATTGAAGTCACTGAAAAATTAAAAATAGATGTCTATAAAGCCATAATTTTTGTATTTGTCCACCTATTTAGGGAAATTGAGTCACTGTTACATGTAATCCTGTGTTTTCACTTTGAGGAACACATGGCTATCTTTGCATCCGGTTCAGTGAATATGACAGAATGATCAGTTGGCATTCAGGATAGAAACTGGGATTTTTCAATATTGGAAATATTGATCATCTAAGACCCAAATTACAAGTCAATTTATTTGTAAGGTCTTTGAAAATTTTCTATCCATTATGAGCTATAGGATTTTCATGTCCTAGTGATTTCATTTTGCTTTGTGTCAATACGTTTCTTTGAAATGAGTTTCTAGGGGACCGGTCTGCGTATCAGCGGTGATTGCAGAATCCCTGTAATGAGTTGTTATACGTGTTCACATTCTTGGAAATTACCAAAATGTCTTCTAGCCGGTCTCTAAAACACCACACTTCTGACCATTGTCCCCTTTTTGTTTTTCTTTGCATATACTGAATTTATTAAGGTAGCGTGCTTTGGGAGCTGGGGAAATGGCTCAGTCAGTCAAGTGTTGCAAAACCATGAGAAACTGAGCTCAGCTTCCAAGCATGCGTGTAAAACTCAGCATGGCCGCATATGAAAAATAAGGAGGTAAGCCAAATAATAAGCTACAGAAGAAGACACCCTACAGGGGCCTCTAAAATCTGCGCACTGGCACATACATGTGCACACACCCACACAAACATGTACGTGTACACACCACCACCAGCAGCAGCAGCAAGAGCAAAAAGAATGTTGTGAATAGAATTTCTCTTTTCATGAAGCAGGTACTTAACTTCGGTTGAATTTTGTTCATTGTATAATGTTGATATAGATAATCTTTGATATAATCTCAACTCAAATATTTGACTGGAGATAAAGAATATTCATTGTAGTGAAGTGAAAATTTATACAAAAATGAGCAAACTTAGTACCGAATTTTACGTTGATCTGCCCTGTAATACCAGTTTTCCTACTCCGTTTTGAGTCATCAACTGTGAAAGCCTGAATTTTAATTTCTTTGGGAATATCGGCATAGATTAAGAATGAATTTGCACTGAGACAGCGGGGCCGTCAGGGCTACCACAGTCTTCTGTTTTTGAGGTACCCTGGTCCTTCTCTTTTGAAAAGCTCAATCAAAATGTTTATGTTTTATTTTATTTTGAATCGTAGATATCAATCCACCTTTTCCACAGAAGGTCTAAGAAGTGTGAAATTGTTGGCACTTAGAAAAATGAGAATTTTTTTTCTAATTTACATGTAACACTTTGAGAGTTTTTCATTAGTTATAAAAGGAGCTTTAGGTGTTGTTCATAGCAGACATTCTCTCCTTTCTACATTTGGCCATTTATAAATAATAACTTGACCCGGAGCTTTGTTTATTTCTAAGAAATTGTGAAAGATCAAGTTTTATCTGTCTTACATTAATATGTATGCAATGGAAGACTTCATTTTGCTACAATTAATCACTAAAATATTTAATTTTATTATCCAATTAGGAGTTTGATTAAAATGATGGCATGACAGCAAGCAAGTTGGGGAGAGATAAAATTCTTTCTCTCTACAACTTTAAATCATTTTAGGAGAATTTTGACACTCCCAAAATATAAAAACTATGAAAAAAGCTATTGTCGTCATCCATCAAAATTTTATTTAACTGAAAAGGTGTATTTTAATCCTCTTCCTGTACTTACCGTGTACTTCTTTGCTCCTTTTTGTTCGGTTTTGCCGTACTAGAATCAACTAGGATATTACATCTTCAGGAGAATGGGAGGGGATGGAAATAGTTCAAACAGAAATAGTTCAAATAATTTTTTAATTTTCTGATGGTGTGTGCTGTGATTTCATATCATCTGTTTTGACAAATGTCAAATCCTTGATCCAAAGGATGTGATGTTACACTAGATTTTTATAATTTGCTAGTTAGCTTTCTGAAGAAATATGGCTGTGTATTGCTAATTATACAACACTGTCAATATCTAACATTTGGCCTGTTATTAAAATAGATAAACATATACTTTTCTAGTATGAAAATTGTGATTTTTTTTCCTGAAAATTAAATCCTTAAGACTACTGAAGTATTTTAACTGGCATAACTATATTGGTCCCTAGACACTGTACAGGTGAAACTTATTGACCTGAAAGTACTGTGGTTTCCTGTGTTACTGTGATTAGAGTGAGAATGAGGGCATCAGGGGGAAAAAAATGGTAACAATTGGAATACAGTGAAAGAACTGCAGCATCTGGATGTAATAGATGGCAGTGTTTTATATTCAAGTCAAAGATTTTTCATTAAAAATGTGATTATCTGAAGTGTCATTGGTCAGACAGGCTCAATTCCTGAACTGCCCCTTCTTATGGGATTTACTGCATGGTGATACTATTTTCCATATTAACATGATTTTTCTACAATATTATGTTCAGATACATAATTTACATTGCCAAGGAATATAGATGAATACACAATTACATAGATTCTTTTTACGATTGTTCAAAAGTTTCCGAATAAATTACCGGGAGACAGAATGTCAGAACAGTTCAAACCTTGTACTTAGTCTAAGAAAGAAATTAACACCTTAGTCTTTCAAAAACCATGGAAAGAGATGACTTCTCTGGAAAGATTAGAATCTAGCCAAACTTTGTAGGCTAAATATAGCAAACAGAGCCTCCTGCCATTTGCGAAAATGTTGTCAGAGAGAAAAACCCAACGACTGAGTCGGCGCTGTATTTTTTAGGTACACAGATTCAATTTAGAGATTATGGTTGGGAAATAAAATTTACTGTATGAGTGTTTATGGCTGATAAGAAATTGATTTTGTGACCTCGGTACACATTAATTGAAATACCTGGCAATGTGTCTTGACTAGGTTAAAGGAACCATATGTACTTAGAGCCATATTATTGCTTCACGTTGAACTTACAGGTTAAATCACTTCGTTGCCATGTAAGGAAGGAAACTCTGTCATTAGAGACTACCTATAGGAGGGAGCACCCCCCTGCCACACATACACGCACACGCACATGCACACACACTGCCTAACATCTGGGTTGTACGCAACTGGCACTGCAGTTAGTTGATCTACTATATTGAAAATTCAGGGTTTTTTTATTTAAGAATGACATTGTAAAACACTATAGCATTTTATATTTTTTAGCATTTCACTTTTACTACATATTTTTCTTGATTTTTTTGTTGGCTTCTTTGGTTTTGAGACACTAGTTTACATGTGTCCCATGTGGCCAGAACTCGTGGATTCCAGGCTAAGCTCAAACTCATAATCCTCCTGCCTCAGCCTTTTAAGTGCTGGGATTACAAGGATGCACTACCACACCTGGCTTATAATTTAGTGTTTCAAAGGCTCTATTCATAAAATCATAGAAGGAAGCTTATGCTGATGAGGATGTTCCGATAAAATAAAAGCAACATGAGCTTGACATTACTCACTCAGTGGTAATATGCTTTTTACGATTTTAGGATGTAAATATGCAGTTAAGTTGTCAGGATTATTCCTGTAGCTCAAGTACCAGCAGAGTCAACAGGTGTTAACTCTGATTGTATTTACACAGAGTGAAACCATTTCAGAGGAAGTTTAAATCACTTGTGAAATTGTAAAGTCTTCCCAGAGATCTCCAAACCATGTAGTGTCCACGGGAGTCTGTGAGCTGAATTAGCCAAATCAGTTATCCCTTCAACAATTATCCACACATCTCCTTTTCTTCTCAGAACCAAATATAGATCATGTCTAAGTAGTGACTTCATGCTTCAAGCCCTCTGCCAAACAAGAACGCACCCTGAGTCTTAAAGAAAATAATACTAAATTTTCAACTGAAATTGTGTTTAGCAATTAGAACTAGAATTGGGGAGGAATATGTGCTCCTTCACACATTTTTATTACCATAAAAATAGATACACGCACTCGGATCCTTGGCACCTGTTGAGTATCTTAAAGCTGTAATGAAATGCTTCTTATAAATATATAAAAATAAATAAATAAATAAATAAATAAAAGCAATGCTGCCGGGGCTGGAGAAAGGGCTAGCAGTTAAGAGCCCTGGCTGCTCTTGCAGATGACCTGAGTTAGGTTCAGAGCACCCATAGGGCAGCTAACAACTGTCTGTACCTCCAGTTCCAGGGGATATGACATCCTCTTCTGGCCTCTGCAGGCATTGCACAGCATAGGTGCACTTACATACACACAGGCAATACACTCATATATGTAAAAATAAAAAATAATAAATACAATATTAAAAAAACAAAAAATAGATACATGCAGGCAACAACTCAGTTTTGTTGATGTTAAACAGAAGCTAAGATAGTTCTTACATTGCATCATATTTTGCCTTTGTGGCAAAGTTTTGATAATGAGAGAGGCATATATGCTTTCTGTCAGGAGGGATCTTATGCCAATTTTTCTAGTGCCATATGAAGAAGTTCTGAGATTATTTCTGGACCTTTATAAACACAGGAAGCCACAGAGAATACTAAAGTACAGCAGATCTCGGCAGTGCGTGCAACGCAGGGACGCGAGCAGATGCCCGATTACAGCCTGATGTTTGCTCAACTGATGTCATATTCATTGCAGTGGTTTCATAATGGAATACCTTGTGCTGAAGAATGATCTTGAAAGTCTGTTTTAGACTGTGAAATTCAGTTTATTAGTAGACAAACATGTCAGATGGTTTCAGTAGATGCATTAATTGTTTTATAGTCAACGACCTCTTTTCAGTTACCCTTTGGGGGGGAAAATCAGATGGTTGCTTTAAGAATAGGCAAGTACAGAGCTAATCTGAATTTTTAAAAGGTTTTAGATAAGCAAACCTTGTAATCTCAGCACTCAGGAGGCTGAGGCAGGAGAATTGCTGGGAAATCAAGGCCAGTCTGGACTACATAATAAGTTCTAAACTAGCCTGAAACGCACCGTGAGAAGGTGTCTCAGAAAAGAATGAAAGGGTGGATGAGATGACTCAGTGGGTAAAAGCACTTGCCACACTAGCATGACTACCTGGGCTCCATCCTGGGAAAGCAGGCAAAGGTGGAAGGAGAAAGTTAGGGCTCCAGCTAGTAGCCCATAGTATAAACTGCATTATGTTGAGGAAATAAAACCTAAGTCTTATCAGGTCTCTGCAATCTCTTTATTCATGTATATCTTTATTGAGTTGTTGTACATTGATATAACAGATCTTAATCAAATTTAGACCCCCCCTCCCACATGTGGAACCTCCTATAGCTCCCCTCACTAGACTCCATGCATTCTGTCATATATGTTAAGGCCTATCAGGTCAAGCATTTTTACCCAGACATCCCTCAGTTCAAGTTAACCCACTGGCATCTAGTCAGCCTATCTAGAGTCTCTCCTTTAAAGAATATCAACTCTCCCTCACCCAGCAGTGATCAGTGGACAACCGTTCCTCCAGCTTTCACTCTCTGTTCTCTGTCTCTTTCTCCAAGCAGTGAGGAAAGTAGATGGGGGCTATCTGGTCACAGGCTTCTGAAACTAATGTTGCCACATAATAAATGAAGATCCCCTGCCTTCCCCAGACTCCAGCAAGAGCACACATGTTAACTTCCCCACATGTACAATGAGAACTGCCACAGTTGAGGCTTCTTGAGTCTCCAAAGGAAAAAAAAAAAAAAAAAAAAAAAAAAAAAAAAAACTGTTTGCATATTATCACTAAAGAGTTTCTTTAGAGGCTGGGGAGATGGTTCAGTGGTTAAGAGCACTGACTGCTATTGCAGAGGGCTTGGGTTTGATTCCCAGCTCCCACATGGTCTCTAACTGTCCTTCACTTCCATTCCATGGGATCTGAAGCCCTCTTCTGATCTCCGTGGGCACTCCATGAGATGGGTACACTTACATACATGCAGGCAAGATATATATATATATATTTAAAGTTTCTTCTGTATTGATTAGCTTTGTTGCATGGTGGATGCCTACATGAAAGAAGTAGATTTACAAAGAATATCAGGCACAAGTTCTTCCAAATCATATATATTTGCATATATGTCAGTAAATTATCTATTATAATGCATTATGCTATTTTATGATATACTCTATTATATAATGTCAATATTAAATATAATTACATATCAATAATTATGAGAAAAAAAGTTGTGTGGAATTGAAGATATAATGCCTAATGGGATGCATAACTTTCAGTGAGACCCATGTTTAATATGTGTAACTTCAGAGCTAGAGGTGGCTCGGTGGTTAAGAGCACTTGCTGCACTTTAAAAGAACCACAGTTCAGTTCCCAGCGCCTTTCTCATGGGGCTCACAACCAACTGTAATTCCAGCTCCGGGAGATCATCTGCCCTCCTTTGACCTCCCATACACATGTGAAAATGCACATACCCCACACACAGACAGACATACTTAAAATAAAAATAGATCTAAATAAACAAGTGTCAATTTTCAGGAAGGAGTTCATTTACAATGAATATCAGAATATCTATTACATGTTTTATTGATTTAAGTAAATGTGTTTACATGAAAACTTAAAAAAAAACTATAAATTTTAAAATTCTGTTTTTGTTCAGCATCGCCCCCCCGCAAAGTTCTCACTGAAATTAGCCAGTTAAAACTACATGAAGGGGGGGGGGCTGGAGAGATGGATCCATGGTTAAAGCACTTGCTGCTCTCTCCAAAGAACCTGAGTTTGCTTCCCAGCAATCAAGTCACTTGATTTACAACCACCTGTAACTCCAGTTCCAGGGGATCCAATGCCCTCTTCTGGACTTCATGAACAACCACATACATGTGCACTTACACAAAACTGCACATATATGTAGACAAATGAAAATAAAACAATTATTTTTTAAAAATAAATGAAGAGAGCCCAATAACCAGATAAAATTGGTTGCTAGCCTAATGGCATGAGTTTGGTCCCCAGGACCCACATTTTGGGTCTGATTCCCACCTCTGACCTCCACATATGTGGTGTGGTTCTCCTCTCTCTCTCTC